>NC_135441.1:4232500-4532500 GCF_051991255.1 Vanacampus margaritifer | reverse complement strand
ACACACACACACGCACACACACACACACACACACACACAAAAGGCCTTGTTTCTATTGTTTTCATGAAAAGTATAAAAAATGCCATTCCAACACTCTATTGCAGGCTACCCCAATCATGGTCCTCATGGATGTTTTTGATGTTTCTGCCCTTCAACACATCTGATTCGAAAGATCAACAAATCAATGAAAACTCGCCATACTCAAGACTTTATGGCTTGTCGATAAGATGTCCATGTCGCAACTGAGTACCAGCAGCCAGAAAATCCAGCCGACCCTCGCGCATCCCTGGTCGTACTTGGAGGAGTTAATTTCGGATGCATTTCAAATGCGCTGCAAACATAGTGAACCGAAGTGCCACCAGCAAATGGGTTTCAAAAACTCGCCGTCAAACTTGAAAAAGCATATTGAGGTATGCTGCAAGTTTATTATCAAGCAGTGTCGAGGGTGTTAATGTTAAACTTAATTACACTTCAGCCAAATGTTATAAGGAGTTGAATTTATTGCTATATGGAACATTCAAGTGCTAGCTAATATTAAATGTCCTACGTTGGCTATGAATCTAGCTTTATCATCATATTTTATTTATGTCACACCTATTTTTGCAACATTAATGCAACTCAAAGTGCTTTGTGATAAAACATCCATAGTAAAATGAAAAAACACAAACACAACTTAGAACTATGAAGAACTAGAAAAAAATGGCGGGGCACAGAGAAACCATGTGAGAAAAGGCACCCATGAGGAAACATCTAAGCAAGACAAGTCATGGTTTGCTGCCTAGCAATAAGCTGTGATTCAACGTTGCAAGCTCGTTTGGTGGACTCTGTGTTACATGTGAAATTCAAATTCGAGCCAAATCTGAACTGTCTGGTAAAGTAAACTGAATAAAGTCACAAGATATGCTAAGATTTTGGCTACTCTAAAAACTAAAAAAAAATATACAAAGCATTCTCATTCTCTGTTCTTCATGGTACTGTGTCTTTTATTTTGCAAGTATACCTCTTTCCCAAACTGAAAAGAAGAAAAGTTACCTCAGCTTCACCTGCAGAAAATAAATTTTTAACGCCACCGAATTCACAAAGCACATCAGCATAAAAACCAAGCCATGAGGGCAAAAATAACTATTTTAAGAGCCAGTGTTGAAAGCGCCATACATAAAATCTGGGCAAGGATACAGAATTCTGATGCACTTAACTTTCCAAAGAGCACAGTGGCCTTTGCTATTCTTAAATGGTAAAAGTTCAGAACCTGCTTGAGCAGGTCACCATCTCGAACTGAGCCCTAATTGGTGTGAGAGGGAAAAAAGAACCCAATGGTCTGTGTGGTCACTGTGTGAATGCAGGTGAAAGTACGGAAGGACGTACTGGTGAAATGTACACAGTAAATTTTGTACACTGTAAATGTGACTATTTAGAGTCGGACCAAATAGACTCAGTTTTAGAGTAAAATTTACAATTGGAAGAGAGTAAAATAAAGAGTCTGAACATCCTACTGCCACAGTGATTACAATAATTATAAAAAAAGGACCTAATATACTATTTAAGATGAACGTCGGACTAATTTAATGAAAATGTTCAAGCATTACAATTGTTCCTGAAGACAGAAGCACAGCTCTGGAGTAGAGAGAGAAGATTGATTTCCTCTGTCAACACATGAATCCTTCCCATTGCTTGCAGAGTACTCATCCAATTTTCAGACTATTAGGGAACGTATAATGAGGATCAGAATTGTTGTCATTTTAATAGTTTTAATGTGGTATTTAAAAATCATATCGGACACAAATCTCTGGTCTTATTAGAGTAATTATGTCTGCTTCTTTGCCAAGGATAACGTTTTTAAAGATAAATCTGCCCTTTTGAGTGAATAGACTGAAAGGGCAGAGAGGAAAGACTAACATGCAACAAAGGTCTCCTGCCAAAGATTTGATGTAGACTTGACTGCACTGTAATCATTTTTAATACTTCCATCTTGTTTACTTAATTTATAGCTGCAATAATGTATAATGCGGATTTATCCAATCATCCAAGATCAAAGGAGAGAGATAGAGAAAAAAGTGTGTGTTGTTGTACACATGCCAACAAGATTCATTGCATGGGCGTATTTAATAACACTGATGGCCTCTGCAAAGTGATGATGTGTATAGTTTCACACGCCTAATGGTGAATGATGTGCATAACATATGGTCATGAGCACAATGGTGAATCACTGCATGGTCATGGATTATGCAGTTTAGTGACAGTAATGCTAGATGGATTTTGGTGGTGCTGTTTGGCTGCTGGGCCAATGGACATTAGTAATCATTACAAGGTCCATGAGCCGTCTGCTGCTCTGTGAACCTTGAGCAGGTGGTGCAGTCATGGCTGACTAGAAGCCCAGTAAACACCACAACGGACGGACAAAAGCCTGCTAGCTTACTGGAAAGTGAAGCTCAAATTGTTCACACGCGTACAGTGTGCATATGAATAAATACATCCAAAGCTGTGGCAAATTAACAGTTTTTTTTAATGCACTTTTTTTTGTCAGGAAGACAATAATTTAATTTGTAATATGGCTGTATCTTTTAGTCATTGATACAGTGATTTTATGATAATTCATAAAATTGAGTTAAAAAACAAAAAAAAAAGTGTGATATTGATTTGTGTTGAGGTCATTTTTCTGCCACTAGATGGCATAATTGCATTTGTAAGACGGTGACAGCTCAGCGAATTATTATTTTTATATTAAGAGCTACCTAGTATTTAACAAGAAGTAACTTGTGAAATTATGCACATTTTAAACATTGTAAAATCCAACTTGACCCCAGTCTCCACAAATATATGCATTATTAATACATTTATTACTGCAAAATTTTTACGTGGACGTGTCTGCTGCGTTGTGACCTAAATTCCCCCAGTACAGGCTTTCCAAGTTAGGGGCTGTCATTAATTGCACATTTTAAACAAATTGTGGCATGAAAGGAAATTTAAATGAATTCAAAATTATTTCACTAATTTTGACAACGGCGGCACGGTGGTTGACTGGTTAGCACGTCCACCTCCCAGTGCAGAGGACGTGAGCTCCAGTCCGGGCTTCGGCCTTCCTGGGTGGAGTTTGCATGTTCTCTCCGTGCTTGCGTGGGTTTTCTCCGGGTACTCCGGTTTCCTCCCACATTCCAAAAACATGCATGGCAGGTTGATTGGACACTCCAAATTGTCCATAGGTGTGATTGTGAGTGTGGATGGTTGTTTGTCTCTGTGTGCCCTGCAATTGACTGGCAACCAGTTCAGGGTGTACCCCGCCTACTGCCCGAAGCCAGCTGGGATAGGCTCCCGCGACCCTTGTGAGGACAAGCGGTAAAGAAAATGGCTTGTTCAAGATGCCAGGTGTTTAAAATAATTTAAAATAATAATAATAATTTAAAATAGCTTGAGAAAGGAAATCCTGGGCATTTCCAACCCATACAGTCCCATAAAAGGACATCAATAATTATAAATGTTTAATGTTGAGCGGTGTTTGATCAACACGCCCCACAACTAACATTAGGGCCTAACCGTCTCCTTTCATCTCCACGCACCTCTCTCTTCTCCCCAAGGCAGGTTCCAAGGCCGCTTCCCGCTAGCCAGGTTCCACCATGGGTCAGGCATACTCGGCATGGCAATCCTCCTCGTCTACCCGTCTAACCAGCTTCGTTGTTGGCGGGCAGTGGGAAGCCCCGCTGCAGGCGGCAGCGCAGCTTGGCTGCCTCCAAACTCCCAACTCTCTTCCCGCCGCTGGCATCGTTAAATCGGCACGGATGAATGTCGCCGCACTCACTTTAGGATCTAACGAGATTTTAAAATAATATAGCTCATATTAACTGATTATGATGACACAGAAAACGGCCACAATTTTGTCCATTAAACTTTCTCTTCAAGCCTGTACTAGTTTTTAAGGCCAGTATGTGCAGTACATGTTATTTGAATAGCTAACGGTAGCCCATTTTTAGCCAGTTTTAAAATTGAAAAAAAAAATATGTTACTTTAAATAAGCAAAATTATGTGCCAACAGAACAAGACAATTTTACTTAAATTTACCTGTAAGATTTTTAAAAATAAGAAAATAATACTAGGCCCATATCAACCACAGTGGTCTTGAAAATAGTATTTTTAGACTAAAAAGTAATATTAACTTTTTTCAAGCTGTAATATATAGAACTATTTCTTAAAATACATAACTATTCATTCACGTTTGGCAGAGGGGGCAAATCCAGGTCCAGAAAGTAAATACCCTGCCATAGTTTGGCTTTAGCCCCTTTTGCTAGCTGGCTAGCTATCAGGTAGACGAGCACTAGGGGAGTTAGCTAGCTAACACCGGGGGCTAAAGCCAAATGGTGGTATTTTATTATTATTTTTTTAACATTGTGGACTTGGATTTGCCACCTCTGACATTTGGCCTACTTAGACCGAGTGTCAAGCAGGGAGGTAACAGGTCCCATTTCTGTTGTCTTTGGTATGACCCAGCCAGGGCTTGAACCCACAACCACCCAGTCTGAGGATTGACACTCTACCACTAGACCACTGAGCTGATTCCGGAAAGAGGAAAAATGAGCTTAGTAAATATAATAAAACAAACCACTTAGCTACTTTTGTTTTCAAATTTATATTTTTCTCATTTATCTTATTACTAGACTATGCAAAATCTTAAAATAAGAAAATTCAACTTATGAAACCCCAGTTTGGGGCCTTTGATGTTGGTTAGTAGTCATCTTAAAATGTGGGAAAACATTTGTTTTAAGCCTCACAGTACTTAAAACTGGCTGTTGACACTCAATGCCAAGACTGCTTGAGCAAATAAGATACCGGTAATAAAGTAATAATAGGCATCTTAAAATAAGCAGAATGATCTTGTCTGACAATTTAAGTTAAAGTATAAATAACTTGTCAAAGCAAAATAAGCAAATTTAGGTCAATTTTAAGAAATGACACCTTACTTAAAATTTCAGTTTTTGCAGTGTATAGCCCACCAAGTAATTGTATTTTCCACAGTCGGCCACACCACCTTTTTGTTCAACAACAATGATTCTTGGCTAAATGATGCTATTTTTAAGCCATTGCAGGAAAAACAAATTACACATCCCACACAAACAAAACAGCCACTGATTGCAGCCTGTGCGGAGTAGAAAACCAAACTCCAGGTTGGTCTGTGCAGTCATGCGTGGCTCATGATAATTGAACAGAAGTGTATACATATGATGAAAATGTAATCCACTCTGGCAGGTGGCAGCTGTGCTGGAATGCTGCCGTCCACTTGACCTTTGCCCTCTGTGAGTAGACAAGCAGCCAGTGAGAGAGAGGCATCTGTTGAGATATTTCACCTTTGGTTGGATTCCAAAAACAGTACATTTCTTGTCCAGTGAACAGGTGGGCTCAGGTAGGGACAAATTCTATTCATCCCTCCCGTCCGTTCCTCCATGGCACTGGTGGAAATAAAAACAATTACTTGTGACGTGTCCCTGGGGTTTGGGTGTAGAACTTGTGATTTCACCTCTGGAGTTGTAAAAGACACAGTTGTAGCTTGTAAAGCCTCATTAGGATTCAGGCAGGTGGAATATTTTTTCTTTTCTCCCCAAGGTAACGAGCCTTGTTTTTCCTCTTCACGCTGTCATTTATTTGTTTGTTTTTCAGCATATAGGGCACGAGGTGTTGGCTGCACCGAAAAAAAGAAAAGACTACATGCTTTTACAATAATAAGAATAATAAAAAATATACTTGGAAAGGTTACTTGAAAGTTATAACAACTTAGAGGATATTATGTCTTTTGTTGTTGTTTTTAAATCAATAGATTATTGCTGTTTATTGTGTTCCATCTCCCTAATTGCTTTCAAAGACGTATTCATGGCTCATTCAACAAGAGCCCTTCAGCATCTTTCAAGTTTTGTAGTTTCCCCCCACATAACTAGTTTGTCATACATATGTTTGCCATTTGAATTTAATACAAGCATTGCCAAAAGCAAAGATACAACTTGATGCAAATCATGACTTGAATCCAATTGGGATCTTTACAACTTTTAAGCATCTTTAAAAAAACAAGTTGAATTTTCTTTGTTCCTCGTTTCTTTTGGCAGCAGGTCTCCTTTTAAGTGTGTTTTGCTTACATTTAAATTGATACTTAGTAAGTGCTTAATTCAAATAGTTTTGTCCATTTTCAATTTGATCTGTGCTACAAATTATTCATACATTCCACTGTTGCTGTATATTTCTCATAGTCAGTCCACTTTATAGGCTTTGAAACCCCCCCAGAGCATTGTCTCCGAGGTTGAAAACGCAGTCACTTATGCATAGCATTTCCTTCAAAAGTACCCATTTAAAACGCATAAACAATACATTCAATATACATGCAGTGGGGCCGCTTTGCAAAGCTGCCTAAAAGGTACCCCTTTCTTATTATGTCTTCTTGAACCCATCCCAATTAGTCCACGTTGGTCATCTGCTTATTATTTTTTTAAATTAAAATGTATCTTTTACTGTCTGATCTCCAAGCGTATTTTTTCCAAACTGAGCAATTATTTTCTCTGTCCAGCAAAAATGATGCAATAAAGACTATTCTATTTTATTTTGTAATGTGGGACCTTCCAACTTATTGCGGTAGTAAAATACTCAAAGTGTAACATTGTGCAGCCTGGCAGATGTTCTTTTTAGTACCATGGCAAGCTCCTGAATGACAGCACTTTCCAAAAAAGCAGAAAGAGGTAATCTAAGAGTAAAAACGATTCTCCCCGTGTGATTAAAGGTTTATTCACGTACTAGTGGTGCAGCACCAGAAGCAAACGAGGATTCCGTTTCTTGCCCAAGGACACTTTTAGCATGGCCATGGATAGGAAGGATAGTTATGGGATTGGGATGTGAGGTTGATTGAGAATGGACCCACAGTCTTTGTTTTGGGACTTAACGACTAGCACCTGCGGCAAGCCGCCTTCAGTGTGTATTGCTGACAGGACATCCAATGCTCTTTATATATGACAGTGGCTGATCACCAGCAGCTACATTACATGAACATCTGGCATTTGGGAGGAGCTGACACGTGCAAATAACTTGGAATGGGAGATAGAGGGGGGGTTTCCTTCAGCATTGCTTGCAGCGAGTGGGACTTCCTAACCACATATGACAAAATGCCATTTTAAATTCATATACAAAATATGTGCTTTTGCCTGTTTTTTTTATTTTTGTTGGACCAATGTACATCACAGTATTGCAATATTCTTTATGCTCAGATGCATGTAGAAATAATAATAAACATTGTTTGTATAGCACCTTTAAAAACAAGTGTTTACAAGGTGCTTTAGTAGACCAACTACAAAAAACAATTCCAGACCATAAAATGCAAACAACCATAAAAACAAAGCTGGCGCATAGGTGATTAAAAGTTCAGATACAGTACAGTATCACAGCCACACAAAAATATTGACATTGAGGTGCACTCACTTTTGTTGCTAGGGGTATAGTTATTAATGGCTTTATTTGGATTATTTTTTTATTTTTATTTTTTTAGGGATCTTGTATCGATATGTATCTTGTTGGAGCAATTATCAATTATACTTTTATCTATCACTATTATTTGTTAGATCAATGATCACGTTTACTTCAATACATAAAAAAATGCATAGGAACACACATTGGCAATATAAACTTATCTTTCCTTTGTGTGTAAATTTATTTGATTATGTTGATAATTTTATTCTAAGATTATTTATTTACTGGACCAAATTTATTTAAATTAAAAAAAGGCAAATATTAATCAAAAGCAGTAATCTCCCACCATAGAGTTGAAGCATTTAACATTATACCCCATGCTATACTACTTTGGTTTAAGATTCTTAACTTAACCATCTATGGTTGCAAATTTTGCATTAAAAAGAGAAGTCAAGGGCGGCACGGTGGTTGACTGGTTAGCACGTCCACCTCCCAGTGCAGAGGACGTGAGATCGAGTCCGGGCTTCGGCCTTACTTGGTGGAGTTTGCATGTTCTCCCCGTGCTTGCGTGGGTTTCCTCCGGGTACTCCGGTTTCCTCCCACATTCCAAAGACATGCATGGCAGGTTAATTGAACACTCTAAATTGTCCATAGGTGTGATTGTGATTGTGAGTGTGATGGTTGTTCGTCCCTGTGCGCCCTGCAATTGGCTGGCAACCAGTTCAGGGTGTACCCCGCCTACTACCCGAAGCCAGCTGGGATAGGCTCCTGCACCCCTGCGACCCTTGTGAGGACAAGCGGTTAAGAAAATGGATGGATGGATGAAAAATAAGTCAAAATCATTATTAAACAAATTAATCCCAAATTTAAAACAAAAACAAAGTAACTTAAACTTGAGTAACTTGTTACTGTCAGACGGTTATATTGTAAAGAAAGTTATTGTTTTCAAATGCAGTAACTTGCCTAACACTGCTCATTGGTAATTTTTGATTTCCAATGTCATGCTGCCGACGTGCAGGAAATACGTAGATAGACCAGTGTAATTGTTTGATTCTCGCGGTTTAGTGGAATGGAAAACAAAATTGGAACCCCGAAACACATCAGATGGTGGAGATGGCGGAATCCCTTGTGCATATTCTGTGTAAAGCACACACTCGAGATCAGGGGTCCCCAATCAGAGAGCCTGAACATCAAAAATAGCTTTTTGTGTCGATTGAGATTGACTTGTAGTGCAAGGAATGTTGCGGGCCGCTGCCAAAATTGTTATGTGCTCTCCTGATTATAGCTGATGATCTCTAAAATAATTCAGAGCCTTCCTCCTGAAAAACATCCTCCAGTGCAGGCAATCCCTTCAGCAGTTCTGCTTTAATTAGAAGAGAATATAACAAGACAATCACTCCATGACTCTCATGGAGGCTCTTATGTAATCAAAAGTGTGCTGTACCTGTAAGCCAGTGGTGCCCAAGTCCGGTCCTCGAGAGCCCCTATAAAGCCTGTTTTCCATGTCTCCCTCCTTCAATGCAGCTGAATCTAACGATCAGCACATCAGCAAGCTTTACAGAAGCCTGATAACGATCTTGATCATGAAACAGGTGTGTTGGTGGAATTGGTGGCAAATCCAGGTCCAGCAAGTAAAAATACTGCCAAAATTTGGCTTTAGCCCCAGGGCGCTAGCTGGCTAGCTCCCATGGTACTTGTTTACCTGCAAGGGAGCTAACTAGCCAGCTAGCATCAATGGCTAAAGCCAAAAGTGTGGCAGGGTTTTTACTTTTTGGACCTGGATTTGCCACCTCTACCTATAAGCAATTCAAGATAAATGCATTGATATTAAAAGCAAATAACACTAAATTACACTGTAAAGCGTCCAGTGGTTCATTTAAACAAATAAAAATGTAAAACATGTTTATCTGTTTCCCAGAATGACAACGCAGTCGCAGTATTAAAATAACCAAACCCCAAAGGCACACAGCCAATATTGCGACTTGTCAGAAATATTCCAATTCTCAACAGTTTTGAGTCATATACTGTACAATAAGCACATCTCCATCCTCCGAGGTAATTTGAATCTTATATTGAGCTGCTGGCCTGCAATTTTATTCCTAATATAGCTGAAATGTTTACGGTGATTACTGTCCTACTTTTGTTGCCAGTGCCACATACTTTTGTGTTAAAAAGCACAAAAAGTCACCCATTCTTTCAAAGGTGATATCTTTGGCCAGGTGGCCAACTGGTGACCTTGGTCAAAATGACAAATAAGAAGCAATTTATTCAATGCAAATATGCCTTACCAGATATAAAATGTGCCATTGTTCCCAATGTGGCAGGTAGACACTTGAAATAAAGAACCCTCTTCGCAAACTACTCCAATTTACATGCATAATACAACTTAATGTTTAATTCTGCTTGGATAATTAGGGATGTTAAATTATTCAGCAAATCTGCCCAATGTATTTTATTTCACACTGAGTTTATTCAATGCGGCATGTAAAAGATTGGGCACTGCTCCCTATTATGCACATTAATGCCAAATAATAGCACTATGTTAAAAATAACTACAACTAAGTTGGTGGATGACGGAGAGAGATACTCAAACAATGATAACAAACTTGTGGGCCGGGGGCCATTTGCGGCCCATAGGATGCTATTTTGCGGCCGCCTGCTTGACATTAATGTGTCGTTGACTTGGGCGTTTAGTGCGAGACAATTGGATTAGTTGTACTTGTTTTGAATACTTGAAGCACTGTTTGTGGAATGCCTGTAATAACCAGACACCCAGAATATCTCCAGTGCCCCCCACATAAATTGAGTTTGTGCTCGGGGGCTGGCGCTCAGATATGTATGTGGTTGGGGTGGGCCCGGACCATGCAATCCTACCCTTCGTTCCAACATTTTGGAGACTTGGAATTTAGGCCAAAATTTGGAATTTTTGTTGTAATTTGCTTCCACTTGGAACTCTCTTTTTGTATTCATTGTGTATGGGAAGACTGTACTCCTGAGCTTAATCAAAACAAAATAAAGCGGAGATCATTGCATTTGGCAATAAAGAAAAGAGGATTGCTGTTTGAAAACATGATCAAAATGAGGCCAAAACTTTCTTACCAAAGTTGGTATTTATAGAAAAGAAACTGAACGTGAAACTTTACGCGCCGCCACGTCAAGTCTGGACCTACCGAACATAATCCGCACATTCTGGAGACATGGGAAAACAGTGACACAAACAGCTTTGTGGTGCATTCCGATTCCTAAAACGCCATGTATGCTGGATGTTATGGGTCACATTAATGTTTGCTTTGCTCCAGACTTGCTCCGATGACACAAGTACACCGCGGAGCAGAAAGCACACAAATTAATTTAATTAAACATATTAAATGCTCATCTTTTCTCATTGATCACCTATCTTGAAAAAGCCTCATGCAATAAATGTCAAGTTTCGGTTTTGTATGAGTTAGGGTTTTGTTTATTTTGGTGTGTTTGTTGTGTCTTTCTACGATTGGTGATTGTGTTTCTGAGTGTTTCCCCTGTCTCGTTATGTCTGATTACGTCCACCTGTGTGCCTGTCCCCTTCCCAGTGTGTTTGACCAATCGGTGCCCTCTTCCTATTGTGTTCCCCAGGTGTGTCTCATTAGTGTTGGTGTATTCAGTCTGTTGTGTTTGTCCAGTCGGTGTGGGATCATTGTCGTTGCCAAAGTCTTGTGTGGGAGTCTGTGTTTCCCGTCGCATCAAGCTAGGCCTCGTTACAGTTAAGTTGTCTACGTCTTAGTCTAGTTGTCTACGTCTTAGTCTAGTTGTCTACGGCTCAGTCTAGTGGTCTACGTCTCAGTCGCAGTCAAATTATTATTATTATTGTATTTTTCTTTTGCCGCTGTGCGCCTTGCGGCCACTGCAATGAGGGTTTCATAATGTACATCTTTGTTTTAAAAAAAAAAGATATATTTTGTTATTATTCACACAAAAATGTAATGTAGCCTACATCATGGTGAAGTTAGCCTTCATTCTTGCCTTTCCCTGTCCGTCATCCATTGTCTTGATTTGATGATCGCCGTCACTGCTTATGAATACGCAAATCCATTAATTAGTAGATTCGCATTTCCTAATATGGGAGAAATAATCAGACTTAGGGCGGGGAACGGCGTTGAATCAGCTGTGCACACCAGTTGGGGCGTGTGGCATTTATAAAGGGAAATTGTGTGTAGGTGTGTGTATGTGTGTCTATGCATGGTTTTATAAATCTCAATTTTTTTCTGCGTACGTGAAGTTTGGGTTTCGTTTTTAAGTACTCTTGTACACAGGCGCTCACGCACAGTTTTACAAATGAGGTCCCTGGAGTCGCTGTCTTTACACCAAGTCTAAAATCTTGGGGTCTGATAGACTCAGACCTGACTTTTCGCAAGCATATCAAAACAATCACTAAAACGGCCCTTTACCTGCTGAAAAACATATCCAGACTAAAGGACTGCATGCTCCAAGCAGACCAAGAGAAGCGTATCCATACTTTTACCTCTAGTAGACTCTTCTCAAAAGAGCATCAAACAGCTGCAGCACTTTCAGAACGCTGTAGAGATTGTGTTTTGACTAAAACAAAGAGATCAGAAAATATTACTCCAGTTAAAAGCTTTACATTATGGAAGCCCATTCCCGCCAGTAAAAAAAAGAAAAAGTTTTTTCGCCTCCTTTTTTTTAATCTTCAGAAGCCCGTTTCCGCCAGTATATATAAAAAAGAGATTTGTTTATTTTTTTTTAATCGTCAAAAGCCCGTTTCCGCCAGTAAATAATAATAAAAAAGATATATATATATGTGGTATATATATATATATATATATATATATATATATATATATTTTTTTTTTCCATCGCCAGAGGCCCGTTTTTGTTTTACCGCCATCTGCTTCATTTGAAACCGTCTACTTTGAAACCGAAGTTTCATACTGTATGTTGGAAAGCACTGCATGGGATGACGACGTTGAAATGTAACTATATTCCACAGAGGATGGGAGTGTGAGAAAATGCTTTTGAGAGCAGCAATATTGTTTTTATAGGAGATGTCTCTGAAAATGAGCCACTGAACTTGGACGATACACTTGCTGTTTCACCCCCACCTTCTTTGGAGCCAGTGAAGAAAATATTGGTTGTTCACGGAGGGCAATTATTACAAGAGCTTATTTCTCTGATGCTGACATTAAAGAAGATGACTTTTTAAAATTCAGCTTTAATCACGTGAGATTGTGTATGGTGGGGAAGAAGTTGTGAGAGATTGTCTATCTGAATTCTGGTCATTCCAAACAGACTTCATTAAATACCTCCTATAAAATTGACAGAAAAAAGAGGGAACATTTATTAGAAATAGATTAACACAGTTATAGACACAAGTAAATTTGACTCAACTAAAACTGCATTGGCGGAAACGGGCATTTTGCAGTAAAAAAATAAAATTAAAAATAAACATAAAAAAAAAATACATATACAGACGCTCCCCTACTTACGAACATTCGAGTTACGAACAACGGTACATACGAACATTTCTGCGCGTACAGTATGTTGAAAAATGTTCGGGAAGAGATGCTGTAAGTTAGATTTTGTATTGCGCGTAGTGCTTCTTTCCGCCGCTAATACCGACGCTTGGCGCTGTGAGAGCTCATTGGAGGCTGAGCAACGTGTCGAGGAGGAGGAGGAAGAAACGCCGGTCCCCATGAAGGAGGAAATAACTTTTGAAGCCGATTCCAGCGACGACGAAGAATCTCTCATGATATAAAATCCTCCTCTTCCTCCTCCTCCATCATCTCCTTAAAAATCGAGTACGTCTTCCAAAAGTAAGTTAAACTTCATTTTATTTATCTTATTACGTACATGTACATACTGTGTGTGTCTCTCGCTCTCTCTCTCTAACATACGTAGTACAGTACAGTACTGTACGTATTCTCTCCATTTTATTAAAAGTTTTTTTCAGTACAAACCAATGCAGGTTACTTGTACAAGCCTTAAACATACTTATATAAACCTTCAATATACTTATATAGGCTTTAAACATAAATTATAATACAAAATATAGCACTGAAGCAACTTACGAACAAATTCACCTTACGAACGATCGTCCGGAACGTAACTCGTTCGTAAGGTGGGGAGCGTCTGTATATTTAAAATATTGGAATGGGCTTCCATATTACATTATCTTCCAGTCAGCTGTAGAATAGATTACAAAATTCAGCTACAGGTCTATAAATCAATGAGTGGTTTGGGTTCTGAATACATTCAAGAAATGCTGATTGAATAAAAACCCAGCAGGGCTCTGAGATTTGCAGACTTAGGTCAATTAGTGGAACGCAGAGTTCAAAGTAAGCTGCATTTAGCTGTTATGCTGCAAACAAATGAAATAAGCTGCCGACAAAAGTGAAGTCTACCCTGTGTGTAAATGCTTTAAAATCCAGTTTTTCCCTATACCTTCAATTAGTCTTTGTGACGGAGCGCCTGCCTGTCACGTGAGCGTACGCTGCTCGCTCTTAGTTTCCACGGAAACGAGCTCCGCTCAAACCATTTCCCCGCAGACCAATACAAATGTCCACCAATTCTACACATTCACAAACATTTCATCTGCCACCTGGACTCTTTTCTTTCCTTTTGCTGGTTCCGAAGGCACGCACGCACACGCACACACACACACACACACACATCTCTCGGTGCTATCTTTGTGGGGCCATCTCAATGACATAATGCATTTTCCTAGCCCTACAAACCATTCCTTACCCTAACCTCAACCATAATCCAATTCAAACTTAAACTCATGCCAAACGCTCACCTGCCTGAACCACTAAAGCAGTTTGGTGTTTTATTTCATGTGTTTGATTTTTGGTTAATAAGTTATTGATTGTGAAGGGAGAATTTTTGTGTGGTCAATATATGTTGTTGAATATAATTATTATTATTTTTTTTTACTTTTTGCTTTAAACTCTAGAATTTGTTAAATGGTTTCCGAGGGAGGGGCTAGGAGGTATTTAAGGGAGCCTAAATTAATTTGTGAGAGTGTTCAGTCTAGCGGTCTAGTAGTTAGTAAAAGTCTGTTGAACTTAAGTAAATTTGTAAATATTTTTGGGTGATTTGGTTTTTGCACTAGACTGCACTGTAAATATTTTTCACATTTTTTAATCTGTTGTGTTGTTTGTTAAAAAAAAAAAAAACACTCCCTGTGCCATCATTTTTTAAAAACGAATCAATGACTATCTTGTAATTATTTTCAAATCATTTTTTTCTTTATTTTAGAAAACTACTCATTTATTATAAGTTATCTGTTAATGTGTTTTAACGTTGTCAAATGTATGTTCCGTCTATTTCTGCTTTGTTTCTGAATGTCATTAACTGTTGTTTGTTGTCGCATCTAGCCTTGTGTTGTGTTCTGCTTGTGTAAAGCACATTGAGTTGCCTTGTGTGTATAATGTACTGTATGCTGTAAATAAAGCTGGCTTGCCTTGCCTCTTTTTTTCTTTTCTATTAATGTTGTGCAAGTCTTATCAGACCATACAGCCCATATTGTCTTGATTATCATTATGTAACATTTCAGACATTGCATTATCTGAATTAGATTTTTTTTCTCCTGCTATAGAAATAGGTAACTTTTATTACTACCTATTAATATGTTCTTTGTCGAGTGGTTACCAGTACTTCCATTAGTATAGTCACAAGAATGATTCTATAAGTTGTTATAGAAATTCAGGATCAACCCCATTTTCAGTCTCATTTTGGTTGTGAGTATGCAAGCGTAGTTATTATGCTTGTTTTAACGTTTTAAATTAATTTTGCAATACTTTGATCTGTCTTGTCATTTCCTGTATTGGTTTCTCAGGTAACTAGACAAAGTGCAATTTCTGCAGAAATTGCGTGGGAATGCTGAAAAGCTGAATGCTATCTATTAGCTGAATGCTAAGATTTGACATTGAACGATAAATTGTGAAAATTACAAAATTTTAAGTGTAGTTAAATGACAAATGAATAAAAAGAAAACTTGAACTGCATAATTTCAGTGAAATTATAAATCTATTTCCTGATCTGATAGTCAGTTGGTATCGAACCATCGAATATATTAAAATGTGGTCCAAGCGGGTTTTGACCCAGGTTCTCCGTGGTGGCAGGCTATTGCTCCAAGCACTGAGCTGACTTGACTTGCTAATAGCGTATTTATTTTGAAGTGTCAATTGATGCTTTTCAGCATTCCCACAATCAGAAAAACTTTTTTTGTGTGCGCAGCAGTCGAGTGCCTCTGTTTCTCTGTTGTGTCTTCTGGCTTGAGGCCTGCAGACGCCAGCATGGACAGGCTAACTTCACTCATTGTCCAACATGCAGATATTTAACAACACCACACAACTAAATACATGAAAATATCATTCAAATAAAAGCACGTTTACTTTTATTTCCAATACTGTACTTTTAATGTGAGAATATTATAAGTCCCTGTGGCATCACACTGACCTTGGTAACAGAAAAGCACCTTAATCATAATGGAGTTTTATTGTTTATATATTATATTGCTTGATATTTTGTGGTGGGCGTGCCCTCTCTGAGTTTGCCTCCGAGTGCACGATAAATGATTGCCATCCCATAAGTCATGCCTTGTGAGTGTGATTGGTTGTTTTTCCTCAGGCGCGATGGTTTCTTGCAAATCAAATCGGAGGCACATGAGGCCAGAGACAGCTGACTTTTTCACAGATTATATTTATCTCCAACTACTGTCTCTTTGTCTATATTTTTACTCACGTTTTGCTTTAAAGTACTTTATAGGAGATTGGTTGGATGTGTTTTTTGTTGATTTAAATACCTTTAGACTTAAATTAAAGAGATGAGTTGTCTGATACTGCATTTTCTCAAATTTTCCCCAAATAATCAATGAATAGTACTCAGGTTTGATCCCTAACTCTAATTAATGACTTTTTCTGGCCTATCTTTGCCGGTACAAGCATGTGACAGCGGTTGTGTGTGTGTGTTCATTGGAAATAGGGTTTGCGTGTACATGCTTGTTATCCTCTAGGATCTTTAATTAGACCCCAATTTCCATTTCTATTTGCATAGAAATGGAATAAATTATGCAGAGGCTGCCTCTCTTCACGAGATGATAAAGTTCATTTGATTAGGGCTAAATGCATGAATGAATAAATATACAATGTAAAAATTGCTTAATATTCTGCAGGACCAAGGTCTCTGTTGTTGAGGTCATGTGAAATAAAATGAGTTTCATTTGTTGTTGCTTATCTGATTCAATACCAATTCCAATTGTACACAGTCATTGGCTCACCTCTCAATAGTTATCAATATGTGAGGCAGCTTGGAATACAATCTTCATTAACTCACCTTTGTTTTCAGGGTATCACAATTACAGTATTGTAGATATGCAGGGATAAAGGAGGGTGATTAGTTTTGCTCTTGATCTTATGTATGTATTGTAACGAATATTGCCCGTCACCCTCAATTTTTCCATTTTATGAGCCTTTTTAAATATTTCCTCCTGGGGAATGTGTTGCGTGTCTTAACTCTGTGTTTTCAGTTCAAAAGGACTCTTTGAGTTTCCCCCCAGCAGGGACTGGACTTCGTTTTATGACCCCCAGGAAACGCATATCACAGCTCCGTCAGACCTGAAATCCTGTCTGATAAGCAGTCCCCAGACCATCTTTTATGGTCTGGCCTATCCACAGGAATTAGCCATGTGTTTTTTGGGGGGAAACAACGCCCCTTGGAAGTTGTATGGTACAACAGTGCCCTCCAGCGGTCACTATCGGTTATCCTCAAGAATCCTGCCGTTCCTAATTAATCTGAAGTCTACATAATTCGGGACATAAGTCTATGTACTTGACTGACATCAAGTAACTCCTGTTGTTTATCTTTGTACACAACCTGTATGTCTATCTCAAATGAATGATGTGTGTAATTTCTGTAGCTACCTAAGTTTAGCTAATTAGTAAGCTTAATGATTCAATAACTTTATGATGGCGGTAATGTTTGAAATGTGTTCAGAATGATAAATGAAGCATCTGGCTTGTCAATTCTGAATCCAAAAATTATTAAATACTATCCCAAAAGCTTGGTCTCAGTCGACCAAGTCTGCTTCATGCGCACGTGACTCCGCCACCCCCTATGAGTTGACTACGGCCCGGCCCCCTGGGACTACGGCCCGGCTTCCCTGGTGACACAGTTTTAAAAAACAAGCGCGCGAAGAAACTTCTCTCTCTTTTCCTGGAACTCTTTTCCTGAACTCTTTTCGCCCTATGAATTGCTCAAGGACTCTCCCGTTCCTGCAACTCCTCCAACCTCTCTCCACCTCACGTCTGGCCCCATTAACTTTTACCAATCATCACGAGAAACATGGTAGCTGAGGGTGACCACACGGCTTCTTCCTTTGAGCCACAGCGCGCGTCACAAAGCGCGCATCCAGCAAGGAATGCAAACATCCTGCGCATCCCCAGGGCGTGCGTGTCTGTTCCAGCCGTGAGTCCGAGGCGCTCACACAAGGACCTGCCGTGGCCTCCACGCCGCGCGTGCACCTCGCCACCAACCGGAGACCTGGTGCAGCATTCCAGCATTCAACTGAGGATCGACGCTCGAGTCTCTCTCTCTCCCGTGCGACTGAACCAGTCCGTAAATTGCGCCTGCATTGCAATCTGACCATATACTACTGGTGCAACGCTTTTATTCAAACATAAAATAATTGACAGGTCAAACGCTTCCATCTTTATCCCCCATCTACCTTTTTCATCTACCTTTAAAAAAAAAAAATAATAATTTAATCTTAGTTAGGTTGCAAGTTTTCTTTTTATCTTAATTCACATTTTTATTACGTTTCATTAATAGGTTAGGCTGTGACTGATATATGTGTGTTTACTAAATAAATTTGTTGTCTAGAAATTCAATTTCTGACTAATCATTTGTGTTTACTGAGTGGATTAGTAATTTTCTTATGAAAGCAAAGAACTCCATGATGAACTAAAGTAGTGAAGACATTTAACATTTTCTATGCATATTTTTACTGTTTATGAATTTACTTATAGTATATAGATGCCATTTAACTGATAATGTTTGTGTGAAATATATTGGACATATAACTGTAGTGTAAGGAATAACACTTTTCACTCCCTTCCAGCTGGTGAGACAAGAATGCACATGGGAGGCATGCATGTTCTCAAGTTGATAACACTGTGGGTTTTAGGGAGTCTAGGTCGCAGGGTCGTACCTGTCTAGTCATATATTTCCGGCTCTGGACGAAACTGGAGTAAACATGTCAATGAATCACTTGTCTGTTTATTATAATTGCTAACCCTTTGTCCAGCCTCAGAGGAGGAGTATGCTTTTTTCCTCTATAAAACGACTGTGTGTTTTTCATATGGACACACTCGAGGCTTAACATCACCTTTGAATGTAAGCATGTCTTGTGTCTTTTAGGAGCTCCTAAAATAAATCTTTTGCAAAAGAAGCTTCTTCATCAGATCTCATTTTTCAATTATTTTGAACACGCAAAGATTACACTTAATATAGTAATTAAGTGATACCTTCAGTAGCAATTTCAGATTATGAATACTTGATAATAGGATTTTTATCGTTTATCTTGCTCCTACAAACAAGCAAAGTCAACGTGGTGCCCCAGAGGCTGTTGAGGAAATTACAACTCCGCTCAGTACCATCTAAATTTCTCATTAAACAATTACGGCAACCTAAATAATCGCTATAGTATGCATGGTTTTTTTGTTTGTTTTTTGCAATTTTTGCAATTTGTATACTTTAGTGTATACTATATTCACCGTGTACAATATAGGATAGCGGCATTCACACTTGAACAAAACAAACTAATTATTAGAGTACTCATAGTTATTTAAAATATTTATTTGGCACATACACAACAAACAATATCAGAAAACAATATCATGGTATTAGATTGTGTGATCAGAAAACTCAGATAGAGTTTATAAAATGAATCTCACCTCTTTATGTATTTGTAGAGTACAGTACAGTACAGTACAGCAAATATGCAAATTTGATAATGGTTTATGTGGAAAAGAATACATATCACCCCCATTTGATATGGCAATATATAAAAGATAAATTAAGCTAAAACAAAATGTTTGGAAGCATTTCTGACAATTTCAATGTTTATTTTATTAGATTTTACAGATTTTTCCTATATTTTTAAACTATCATTTCATTTTCAAAAATAGACTGTGATCTTATATGCTGGATGAATACATAATATATAAACAAAATGTATACCAGATGAAAGACCAAAGTCTTACTTATATTTTTTGTATTCCTGTCTTTTTCATACTTTGTGTATATTTTTTGTATTCCTGTCATTTTCATACTTTGTGTCGGTGCAGAGATTGTCCAGTGTTGTGAAGGTGTGAGGTATAGGAAGGTGATGTAGAGCATGGCAATTGGCAAAGAATGGGTTAAGTCCCAGGCTCAAAAGATACATTTGTAATACCAAATTTAGCCACCAGGTTTCAAACAATCCTATTTATCCAATATTGACTGCTTGCTGAAGCAATAAGTACTAATTACAGCTATATTCGGTAACAGCCACATATATACATTTTTATGTTGTCTGAATGTTATACAGTCCATAAACCTCATATCACTGTATGGTTTATGTGTTGGAATTGAAAAGAGTTAGGCCCCGTCATAGCATGTGGATGTATTATGCGATGAGTGTTTTATTGACAAAGAAATATTTTTGTTTTCATGAAATGTATTATAAAATGTATTTCATAGTTATAAGGGTAAAATAATGTAAAACGTGGTATTTAGTTCTATGGCAGAAGTACAAACCTTTTGATGGTTTGGTCATAGTCTAATAGCCCAAAACGGAAAGTTCTTGCGACTCACACCCAAATAAGGAAATACTTCCTGAAGCCTGACTAGGCAAGTCCAGACATACACATAGCCTTAACAAGCTCATATCAGTTTTGGTATGATGACTCACAGTTTCAACAAGCCTAAACCAGTTGATATGATGATTCAGAATTTCTGAAGAAATTACCCAATACCATGATGTCAGGGAGTCTTTCCAGTGAAATTCTTAGGAATCGGGCTGCTCCGCTATAAAAGCAGCCTCAGAAGAGACTCAAATAGCTCTCTTTAGCCGAAGCTCGAATTGGCATTTGCTCTATCTGTTATATCCTGATATTTTTATAAATTGTATTTTCATTTAAAGATAGAGTTTCCCCGCTGACTTTTTTATATTCCGCAAAGTTCTCTCTCGTGAATGAATAGCTAAAGAATAACAACACATAGTCTGTATCAAACATTATAGGTTATACTGGTATAATTTTAACTAAAACGAGCCCTTGAGGTCCTGCTAAGGATATCTAAAACCATCTAGGTGAGTACCAAGTGCACTAGATCGATAGAGAGGGAGCTACCATAAAAGGAGCGTGGTCAGACCGACACTTTTTTGTCTCAAATCGGTGGTTACTTGACAAATCAGTGTCAAGTCAGTTTGACTTAAACAGGTCTGGCGCTTTAAAAGTGGGCAGTGAGAACCTAGACGCATCTCTCTCGACACCAGCTTTCTGACTTCCGTCTCCCGGCGTTACCGCGAAATCGGGATTAAGGGAAGTCCTAACCCTGTGTATTGGAGAACCAGTCGGGACCTTTCGGAGCTCGGAAAACTATTGTAAACTCCAAGGGAGGGTTCCGCGATAAGCGAGATCTGACAAGATATAAGCCATCAAATAGAGGGAGTGAACATGTGACATGTTGCCCTACCAATGGGTAAGTTGTCACACTACATGGGGTAAAATGTCACCCTGGATTTTGCATCTAATAAAACAAGGACAAAATTATCCTTGCTCTCCTGTTTTTTGTTTGTTTGTTTTTAGAGCCAGATAAATTGTTTGTCATTGATCTTGAAAATTTACCATAGTCATTAATGTTCACATATATTATGAAATATGAATAAAGTCTTTAAAGGAACTGCTGGCATTTAGGTCTTTCTTCCCTTAAACTAGACATTTGAGATTAAATAAAAATAACAAAAAAAACAACAACATTTCAGTTAATGGATGGATGGATCATCATAAAACTTAAACCAGACCTGACATGTGGGCATACTGTAGTTCCAACAACTGGAAAATCTATTTTCAAACAATGAAACAAAACCTAGCAAACTAAATTCCTCACTCTCATCATCTGAAGAACAATTCTGGCTTACGTAAACAGAGTTGCTAAAGGCGTGTTTTTCATTGACCCATTCTTTGCATATGTGACAACAGATGACTGAGACAAGTTGCCCCAAACTACCATGTTGGCTAATACTTGCTCCAGTTTAAAGTTTAAAACAGAGCTGTGACTGAGGCATGACAAGATGCCTAAATCTCTCCTCTAACGAGTTCACATGATTTCTGTAGAATTTGTCTATGTACGACGCCTGTTTCAAAATACATGAAGTTGATTTTTTTTTACTTTGGATCGTGCAAAACAGATAAGTGGCCCTCATCTCAGTTCACAATGTGCAATTTTCTTCTCAGACAGTACACAACTCCTGACCAGTTATACGAAGACTAATATTCCACTTGTTCGTTGCGCCCTCTGGTGGAGAAGGAAACTTACCCGTGATACAACTAGCCGCGGTCTCCTCTACTGAATATACAACTTTAAAACTAAAAAAAAAGAAAGAGAGAAAAACATTTTAAACTACTGAGCAATTAATAGCATACATTTTGAATTTCAGGATAAATTCTTTATGAATTGATATATTTTTTTTTATTATTGAAAATAACTACAATTACTGTAATGTCTTAGATCAGGTGAGTCAAACGTACGTCCCGCAGGCTGGATCAGGCCTGCAAAGGTATTTAATCCGGCCTGTGAGATGATCTTGTAAAGTAAAATTTCAAATAAAATAAAAGAGTAATGTCGGACCAATTAAGCAGAAGGCAAAATTCAAAACATATAAATTTGTAATTTCACAAGCAATCCTCAGATGTAATTTCCAGATGATACCAGTGGACTTGCATATTTCATTACTGACAAGTTGAATATGGCTCTTCCGATTTAAACTTTTGTTGATCAAGACTCTAAGGAAACTTGTTGATGAGATACAGTTTCTTTTAATTGACTCAAACTGTTTTGCGTAGTGGTTCTCAGTGGTATAGCCCCTGTGAAATATTTTTTTGAGCTAAGTACCCCCTGACCACCGCAAAGCATTTTTGGTAAAAAAAATAAATAATTAAAAAAGACTTTAAACTGAGTGGTGTGCTGTCATTGTCTGATTTATTAAACTTTGGAACTCTGTTTATATTTTTGTGGTCTCTCTTGATGATAATAATAATAATAATAATAATAATAATAAAAAAAATAATAATAATAATAATAATGAACAAAGATTTGTGCACATAAAAATTATTATCTACATAAAGTGCCCTCTTTTGGGATCTTGGTAAAGATCTGTTCTGAAAAAGATTTATTAACTGAAATTGAAATAAAGTTATCAAGTGACTGATTGGTGATGCTAGGTGGCATATAACAGATTAGGTCGAACCATCCTGGTGTGGGGGAGATGCTGGGTTTTTAGGATATTGAAATTGAATAACCTCCTGAAAATAAAATTTATTTTATGAAGTTAGAATTTTTAGGGGAATATTTTCATATACTTTTAAAATATATGTTAAAATCTCACATAGCCCCTGGAGTGCCTTCAAGTACCCCCAAGGGTACATGCATCCCCATTTGAGAACCACAAGTTCAGTGTAGTAATAGGCAGGGTACAAACAAACTTAAATACAATTCTTTTTTTCTTTTTTTTTTTTCCTGGAGAGCTCAGTATTGTTCATTTGACATGTCATCATCATTGCTCTCCTTTTTTTTTTTGTATGTGGGTGTGTGTTTGTGCGTGTGTGTGTGTGTGTGCGTGCGTGCGTGTATTCATTAGTGCACCTAAAACCTATTAAAAAATCCCATACCGTTCACCTAAACCGAACACTTCAGAATCCAGCCAGAGTCGTGGGGCCGTCAGGAGACCCGAAGAAGGACCAAAGAAAAGAAAGGAAAGTGAAGTCCAGCACCGACCAGACATCACCCACCAGGCCACCAACCAGAGTCCTTCACCAACCCCAGAGACATCTGAATTCCAACAAATCAGGGAGACCTCAAGGGCCCAAAGGAGAGACTGAGGAAAGGTAGGAAGGACAGACGAAGTAGAGTGAGATCCACAGACACCAGCCTCCACCGATTCAATGACGTGAGGAAAAAGCAGATTGTGTCTGAGTTTCGGTAGATGCTGGTGTGGTGGATCTGGCATGCATGAAAATCTCCACCAAAGAGGGGAGCCGTCGACCGCCGCCAGGACAGAGCAAGCGCAACACCTCAGGGCCCCCCAGGCCGTGGCAGTGCCAAAGGACGACCCCCGGGCCCCGCAGGGGCCACCGGCCGGAGAGCAAACCCAGGAGCAGGAGCACCCCCCACCCCAACGCGGCCAGCGCCCCCAACCCAACGCAGCAGGACGGGGCACTGCAGGCCCGGCAGGCACCCCACCGGTCCACAGCGCCCGCTTTGATATTTGGTTTTTATTTGAGGCCGATATTTTTTCCATTAAAATGTGATTTATGAGGAGGTTAGACCATTGGTCGATATTCAGAGTTTGTTTATTTTTCCAGTTAACAAGAATTGTTTTTTTTGCGATAGTAAGGGCTACAAATGTAGATTGAAATTGTTTGTGTGGTAAGTCAGTTGTTGTTAGGTCACCTAGCAAACAAAAGTTTGGAGATACAGTCCAAGATAGCGGAAAGTTTTTCTAAGACTTTAGTCCAGAAATACATAACCGGAGTGCATAACCATAAAGCATGGAAATAAGTGTCTGTAGTGTTTTGTAAACACTGGAGACAAATGTCGGAGTCGGAGAGTCCCATTTTCTTCATCATATATTGAGTAATGTATGTTCTATGGATAATTTTATATTGGATAAGTTGTAAATTTGTGTGTTTTGTCATTTTAAATGCATTTTCACAAACTTGAATCCAAAAGTCAGATTCCGGAGCTATAGACAAGTCTGTCTCCCATTTTGAGATGGGTAAAGACATTTTATCCGTATATGAAAGTAACTTACATATTTTTGAAAGTTTTTTTGTTGTTGTCGGAGAAAGCTTGGTAATATCTTTAGCTAAAACAGGCGGCTGGAGCGTACCCTGAAGTGTTGGAATTTGTTTCTTTATCATACTTTTAACTTGCAGATAATGTAAAAAATTTCCGTTTGTTATTTTGTATTTTTGGAGCAAGGATGTACAGTATATGATATAAATATATTATCTGAGAAGAGATGGTGGAGATGTGTAATTCCTTTCTGCTCCCACACACCTAAATAAAACGATTGGTTGTTAAGTTGAAAGTCGGGGTTATGCCATAGGGGAGAAAGCCCACAGGGCTCCACTTGGGCTTTTGTAATTTCTAATGCCTTCCCCCAGGCAGTCAGGGTGGCGGAAATCATTGGGTTTTTAAAACAATTATGTCGCTTAATCGATGTTGTGATAAAGAGTAAATTAAATACAATTCTTATTGCTAATAGGCAAATGCTATTATTAATTTGTTTCCAAATTCTGAAACTACTGTATGTAATTGAATTGAATTTAAGTGCTAGTAACAGCAATTGTAACAGAAGCGGAAGGCAAAACTCCCCTTTCCCTAGCCACTTTGTCCAAAATTTTAATTTCCAGGCTTGCAGGAGGACGTCTCTCCGGCATGTCCTGGGTCCTCAAGGTGGGACATGCCTGGTACACCTCATTGGGGTGCAGACGAGACCACATCAATCTTGCTGTCAATCACCGTGTGCACCATACTTGCCTTGCTGGTGAACAAGACTGCAAGATACTGGATAATATACATAAAAGATGCTTGTTCACTTTGGATAGGATCTCATTCCATACTCGCAGAGGGCACTTTTGCCAGCGGAGGATCATGGTCTTTCATTTGGAATTGCTGATATTACCTCAGGTACTCTAGCTTCCTCCTACAGTTAAGAAATGTGTATGCTACCTTAACTTCATACACTATGTAGTTTTAAAAGGTTGTCTGTATGTCTTTAGTCATAAGAGCATTAGGGAGAGTCCTGTTGATATTAGATCAATTGCATATGAATCATTACTGTTAGGTATGTTGCCAAGTTGCCATAGACCATAGTTGAAAAAGACCATATCAATGTATAATAAAAACACATGGTAAAATTTTGCTGCATAAAAAATAGTTATAAGAAATGACACAAACAAATTCTCTTACGAAATGAACAACAGTACAGCTTTTATGGAGTTGAATAAAACTGCTTGCGAACATCTTTGCAACCTTCAGTGTTGGGAAAGTTCATTTTCGACGTAAACTAGTTCAAAGTTCAGCTCACAAATTTGAAAATGAACTAGTACAGTTCAGAGTTCATAATTAAAAATTTTCTAACTAAGTTCATCGTTCCAAAAATGAAATAGTTTAAAATTATTTTGTTTTGTTTTTATTATGTAGCCCCCCAACCGTTATGGGAAAAATAATAATCATGATTATTTGTTTGAGATTAAAAAAAAAAAATCACCATTAACGCATTCACTCCCAGCCATTTTCAATGAAGCAACCCCCTTCGCTCCCGGCTGTTTTACTGGATTTTGACAGATTTTGAAAGGTCCACAGAATATTGAGTTCTATTGCTATAAAAACATGGAACCTACCAAAAGAAAGATTACAATATCTTCTTTCATCAGGACAAACGTATATTTGCATCAGTTTGTGTTTTGCAGCAATTAGCATTATAATATAGCTAAATTTCATAATTATTCACAAATCTGTTTAAAAAACTGGTGAAAAGAGCTTTTTTTGCAACATGGCCCTGGTTGATCTCTTATACTCTGCTGCTACATGCTGGCCGTTTTTGTAATAACTACCATTGCTTTAAGCCACCTCTTCAGGTCAGAGGCTGGATCAAAGCCTTCTGTGTGCTCTAGCATAAAAAACATAAACATATAAATACGTGTTTGGGACCTAATGAGTTAGTAAAAACGATTATTCATTGATTTCTGTAATTAGTATTTATTCAACTAATAAATCATTATAGCCTCATGCATATTCATTAAGCAAAGGATGCTTATGTGCGGCAGGATCATACGCTCCGCATCTGCAATGCAAGGAACAACGGGCAAACGCATTTGCATTGGCGCCTTGCGACTGTTGGTGGCAGCTGGGGTTTCCCAATAATGGCCTTTCCCCGCTATTTAAGGCTTGTTTACGGTGTATTTACTCAGGTTTTCTCCTTGTAATGTAACAACAGAAAACCTGCCACTCTTGAACAAAAATTAGTTAGATTCAAAATCATTGATTGAACCCGGAATGAGCTTACTCACAGAAACGTTCACGATGCAAAAATATCTATTTTGTTTCATGAAACCATGACTGTGGATGTTAAGATTAACGATGACTCCTCGGCCATGTTGTCTGCTTGCTATAGTGTGAAAATAATGATTTTGAGTGAGTATGAAATGTATTTTATTAAAGATAGATTATTTCGAGTTTATATTCAGGTCAATTGTATATAATATGCACTAAATTTAAATAACTTGTGGCAGCATATGATAGGGTCTATTTATGATCTGTTTGAAAATGGCAGAAAAATCACAGATATCAAAACTGTCATTTCTCTCTTGACCAAAAGCAGGCTAACAGTTAAGAACTGTGCATGAGGTGCATAGATAAATACTTCATTTATCCTGTGACTGAAATTAGATTTATGAATAAAACAAGAGTCTTGTAGCACTTTTATACAAGTTGTATAAGAGTTAGGTTGAAGTATTTAATATTGCCTTGTGGGGAAGGAAGAAAAAGTCAAGGTGTGTTTCCATTCATCAGTCTTTCCTGATTGTAGTTGCATCCTTAACAAATGATTGCGTGACCAGAGGTTGATAATTCAAATTACTCACTTGATTAGCAATTGACCTGATTAAACATTAGCTGCAGCATCTCTGGATAAACAAAAATGGGTTTTTGCGTTTTACTAAATGGTGTCATGACACACTCACATATTGCTGATAAATCAAAATTTCTATATAATTGATTGGTTTTTGGTAGAGTTAACTGTGTTTGGCTCCAATAAATTAATCATAACTCGTCTAATTCCTTACCGATTTTGACATGGGTAGGTCTGTTGGAGATATCAGACATAGTTTTGATACCAGACGTGGGTAAATTTATAATCGGGGCTTTCCTACCATTAAATATAAAGGTGAGCCCAAATGTTTTTTTCATTTTAAAAAAGAGAGCAACAACTTCACCTTACACGACATTCTTTTGTTTTTCACATTGTTGAACAGTGTGGAATTGATTGAAGTACAATAAAAAACTTTGAAAACAAATACAGTCTTAAAAAATAAAATTTTTACCTTTTGGAAGTCAAGTCAAAAAATGTCTTTACAATAATATGTTCTACGTGCCCCTAAAAGTCCAAACATTCTGATTAATATTGCATTTGTGGAAAAGGAATTAAGCAGCAAAATCCACTTGTTTTTATCAATCTAAGGGGCATTTATTTTGTCGCTTGTTGTTGACTGAAAATTACATCACAGTGCCTAATGGCTCACCTATTTGCTGGTAATGGTCACATGACAATTGCAAATGGAGCAAAAAAAAATTTCTGGCCCACAGTGCGACATCTTTCTTTGGCATTAGCCTAGTTCCACACCCAAATGGCATTTTTTGGCCCCGGATGTTTGCCTTTCTATTTGACCTGTTTGAGGCCGAACAGTTACAATGGAACCACTTTTTAGAACCAACTCAGTGGTGCTTCTGAAGCGCCGAGCGGCAGGGGGCAAGCGGGGCTGTATCATCATTGTCATCTGATTGCCCGTCAGCGACGCAGCAAGCAACTCCGCTGGACACGCCCATTTCTTGGTTTTACATGAGCAGAGGCAGACGCACGCTGGTCGTCGCCAGTCATAAAAATACAGTATATGCAATAAACTATAGTGTTTTACAACAACTCTGAATCATAATTACAATTCCATATGTACTGATGGATGAATTTTGATGGTCAATGGTCAAAATTTTTACAAGCACAGGTATCCATCACCAACTTAATTCACTTGAATGAGGCATCTCCTGCTTCCCCGACCCAACAGTCATGTCTCCTGCTTCAGGGAAGGCGGCTTGAGAGAAGGAGCAAAATGAATGACACTGAGCTCTCTATTTTGAATGAATGAGCACTGGCCTTGTGTGTATTAAGTGAATTTCATCCATGGTCCATATGAAATTTTAAATATTGTTAAATGTTGATGTATTTATATGTAATTCAAAATGTTTGTACTGTATATAGTCAGGGCCGGCGCTAGCCATTTTGGTGTCCGAAGCATAAATGCTTTGTGGTGCCCCACCCATCACCCACTCCTGACAGAAATGAACAATATGAACAAGAGTATTGGTCAGTTTTGCTTTATTTGACAAATGAACGTGTCAATATTAATGTTTCAAAATCTTTCACAAAAATAAGACTTCTTTTTGTGAAAGTTTTTGAACAAGATACCTACTGAAATTCACTATGGATATAAACGATTTCATCACAAAAATTTGGTGATATAACAAACCTTTCCACCCTGGTCCTCTTCACGTTGTACACAAATGATTGTGTGACATCACACTGATAGATATTGTAACATTTTTAATACTTCATTTTATTTTATTAACCATTGTTACACATTATTAACATTTTAATTCTTTATATTAACCTTGTCGAAATGTTTTGTGTCCTGTGCAGAGCAGATGGTGTTGATTTCGGTATAATTTGACCTTAAGCTGGGACATACTATTTAGTCTAAAAAAGTTCCTTCTCAGCGTTTTGTGCGAAAACACATTTGGTCCTTGAGAACAGAATCTGTTTTGAACACCCACACCTGA
The DNA here is from genome assembly GCF_051991255.1 of Vanacampus margaritifer. Classification (NCBI taxonomy): domain Eukaryota; kingdom Metazoa; phylum Chordata; class Actinopteri; order Syngnathiformes; family Syngnathidae; genus Vanacampus; species Vanacampus margaritifer. Next base: position 4,503,199 of record NC_135441.1, on the reverse strand, counting down.
CTCTGTTTTCGCCATAGCTCATGGAAAAATACCCAGAGAGTATGTTTTGTCTACAAATGAAAGAGAGGAGGTCTTTTTAACTATAAGAAACCATTGTACATGCGGAAGAGCTACATTTCGATGCTCTGAATCCCACCTGTTTAAGTGATGAATTAGAGGCAGTTTAAGTGTCCAGAGATCTCTGATAGATAAAATCATTTTTGCAAAGGTGTTTTTTCTTACATTAAATCTGTCTTCAAGTTTTGGAACACGCAAAGAGGGCAAAATAATTTTATTCCTCTTTCAACACCCAGAGAACTTCATCATTAAGTTCTCTGATGACACAGCTATCGTCAGCTTGCTGCAGGCCGGCGGTAGCCCACTGGACTATTTCTCAGAAATAGAGAAATTTGTCCAGTGGTGTGACCAGAATCATCTTGTGCTCAATGTGGGGAAGACAGAGGAGGTGATATTTGATCCAAAAACTGTTGGTGACCACAGGCCAGTCGTCATTAAAAGCAACCACATGAGCCAGGTGGGTTCATACAGGTATCTGGGGGTCCACATTGACAACACACTCAGCTGGAGGGTACACGTTGGAAGTCTCTGCTCCAAACTCCAACAGCGTCTCTATTTCCTACGCAGACTTCGGGTCTATGGAGTGGAGCAGAGGATCATGCTGTTGTTCTACCGGGCTGCATTGGAAAGTATCATCAGATACGGCATTGCGGCCTGGTACGGCAACCTGACTGTGCAGTCAAGGTCACAGATTGCCGGTCTGGTGCGGACTGCCATGAAGATCATGGGGGTCAGGAATCATCCTTCCCTACAGATGCTTTATGAGCGGTCCGTCACCGGACTGGCACAGAAAATTGTTAATGACCCGACTCACATTCTGCATCATGAGTTCCAGTTACTGCCTTCCGGCAGGCGATTCAGGGCCCCCAGAACCAGGCTGAACCGCTACAAAAACTCATTCCTGCCGACATCCATCAAACTGCTTAGCAACCGACATTAACTCAGTGCAACAAGATATATGGTGCAATGTTGTGTACATACTCATGTGTGTGTATATATATATATATATAAGTGTGTATATGTGTGTGTGTATATGGGTGTGTGCAATGTACTTCTCTACACATGTATACTCCTGTGAAGACTTCTGGGAAGTCTTCTACTTATTGCTGCACTTCTTATTTATTTAATTTTCATTTTATCTCTTTCTATTCTGTTGTTTTCTCTTTACTGTAAACTGCAGCTGGACGGAGTCCAGGAAAAAGTTCCCCACGGGGAAAATAAAAGTATATCGTATTGTATCGTAAAAAAGCAGTAGTCCTTCACTCAAGTGTGTTGATTCTATAAAAATAGAATGGAGCAGATTATGATGGAACATTTTATCACATTTCATTAATTTGAGCATTTATTTATTGGGCATTGTCTTCTTTGTTTCTCCAATTAATATACTATACATATATATATATATATATATATATATATATATATATATATATATATATATATATATATATATATATACACAAAATAAAGAATAAACCTGCATTTGTAATATGTAATTTTCATAACATTCACCACAAAAACTCTGGAGCTCCTTTGAATAGGTTTGCTTTACAGGTATTAACAGCATGAACAGAACACTAAAGAGAATAATAATCAGACTTGCTATAACATTTTTATTTTATTTTCATCAGGCATCTGTAATGATGGGGCAAATAAATAATAGAATGTTTGCACTTACCCCTTGCAATGTGCTCACGTAGGACAAATCATCGCTGTTTGGTGCACTGAATTAGTTTTTCTATGGAAATTTGAGATGTCCTACTGTGTGAGTGGTCATTGGATGCACTTTGAGTCTGCTGCCAAACGTGAGTTTGAGTAATTGCTTTTCTTTTGCTTCTCCACGCAGTTATCGGTCGTTTAATACAAGCATTATAAAACTGAAATATAAGGATGCTATTCGTGTTTTTAAATGAAAAGTAGTAATCGCGCGTGGTAGTGTGACATCATTGAGTGTGCGCTCCCGCCGCAGGGGATACAATATTTTTCGGGGGTAAGTACATTGGCACAACACCTGTTACGCAATGTGCGCTCTCTGCCCCGCTTTGTGGAGCCTGGACTTGCCTTTACCTCCGCGTACGTGAAATAATTAATTTAATTTCAATCAATATGGGCTTCAGGAGAGGACCGCAAATTTACTCGGGGAACGAACTAGCGATCCCGACTACGCACAAGGCCCTCTCACATGCCCTCCAGGCACTCTCGGCCTTTGCCTTTAGCTCCGCATACGTCCAAGAAATTTATTTAATTTCACTCAGTATGGGCAAAAAAAGAGGAACACAAAATGTATGCTTTTGAATTTTTTCTTTTAAATATTACATACTGATATTATTATAGCGGCACGGTGATTGACTGGTTAGCACGTCCGCCTCCCAGTGCAGAGGACGTGAGATCGAGTCCGGGCTTTGGCCTTCCTGGGCCTGGGTGGGGTTTGCATGTTCTCCCGGTGCTTGCGTGGGTTTTCTCCGGGTACTCCGGTTTCCTCCAACATTTCAAAGACATGCATGGCAGGTTAATTGAACACTCCAAATTGTCCTTAGGTGTGATTGTGATAATGGTTGTTCGTCTCTGTGTGCCCTGCGATTGGCTGGCAACCACTTCAGGGTGTACACCGCCTACTGCCCGAAGCTAGCTGGGATAGGCTCCAGCGACCCTTGGGAGGAAAAGCGGTTAAGAAAATGGATGGATGGATTGATGGATATTATTATTATGAGTTTTTACGAGCTTGATTATTTTTGTTGCACGTGTGGCGTCGTCCTGGGCTGCGCGGTGTAGTGTTGTGCCGTGCTGTTTGGGACTAATGGAACAGTTGCATATATATATATATATATATATATATATATATATATATATATATATATATATATATATATAGTGGGGAAGGGGCACTGTCGACCTGGACTCAGGAAGTTGTGAATTGGTGGGGAAAATACGCCGAAGACCTCCTCATTTCCAGCAGAGTCTGAGGACTTTGAGGTGGGCTTTCTTATTTAGTTCACAGAAGTGATTACAAAGCTCCAATGTGGCAGGGCCCTGGGGGTGGATGGGAAGGTTCTTGCTATTGTGGGATTGTCCTGGTTGACATGGACATTGGAAACAATGCCTCTGGAGTGACAGGCAGGTGTAGAGAGTGATCACACTCCTGAGCCTCCCTGGTAAGGTTCTGGGGCAGGGTCCGTGACCCTGCTCCCCCAACACCTGCTGTTAAACTTCTCCAGATTCGCCATTTAGAGCTTCCTGACTACTATTGCTTCAGCAGCTGTACTCACCCACTTTTCCCTCAGGAAAACGGCACACTACATTTAAGTCTAGAACTACAAGACTCAAAAAAACAGCTCCTACCGCCTGCTTTGAAACGCATCTGTCATCACCATAACGGCTGTCTCACAACACACTAGAAATTAACTGAAAGACAGCTGTAGTACATCTAGTACGTTTTTACTTAGGATGCGAACTACAACTAGGAAGTAGAACCATATCCGTGTTGTTCTCCGGTCTCCGCACTGGCTTCCTGTTACCCAGAGAATAACTTTAAAACAAGTCTCTTCACGACATTGTACCAGTGGCACCTCCCTAAAATGTTGGTTCCATGTGAAGCTTCCCAGACCCTGAGAGCCTCAGGGACAGATATCCCGCTGGTGCCTAGCATCACGGCTAAACACGGTGAAGCTGCGTCTCAGTTTAATCTTGATGATGCAAGACAGGCTTCGACTCTAACAATGTTTAGTCCAGGCTAAAAATGGTTCTATTTATCTCTGTACATTACAAAAGAAAGTCTTTCAGCTGCAATTCTTCTGTTTTAGTTTATTCAAATTCATTACTATTTATATTATATTGGTTATGTTTTAATTGTAATTGTGTCCTGTTAACTTTTTGACACAACGAGGCTGTTTTGGACTCAGACGCAGAGGAAGAGGTGGAGGGTAAAGCAGCTTTTAATTAACAAAACAAAAGCTCTTCAATGAGAGGGGAAAAATAACGACTATACAAACATTAACTGAAAGCGCTCCAAAAGGGAGGAAGTACAAAACTACATTCAAAACAAAAATCACTCTATGACTAAACAAAACTAAGCTATACAAAATTACAAACAAAGGTTCTCTCACGAGACAAGGCAAATAAAGGCAACAAGGCAATTGGATATCAAGGCTGTGGTCTATGGCAGGCTTTAGTGGCTCAAACGAAAACACTTCGGCACAAGACAGGGGAAACGCAGACTATTTAACACATGAGGGTAATGGGGAACAGGTGGAAACAATCAGGGATCAGGGTTGACACAGACACCACACGAGGAAGGGCAAGTGACCTGAAACGAGAGGAGTCAGACTTTTCACAATAAAACAGGAAATTACAAGACACCCTCACCGCGGTGTGACACTTTTACCATGTGTTTATAAAGAATTGTGACTCATCCTGTGTATGAATTTTGCTACACAAATAAATTTGCCGTTCCTTGCCTTACGGCTGGATTTAGATTACATGATTCACTGATGAAAGTTTTTTCTTGCAAGTGGCACAATTCACGCATGTAATTAAACATCCATAGATTAAAATCAGGCCTCTTCCAATTGGACAGTTTGGATACACACTGCAAGTCTATTAACACAAATACAGTAAATGCATTAAGATCTGCTCTTGAAACAAAAGTACACTGCCAGCATGGACTATTTAATATTATGTCAATATGTTCCATTAGAGGTGTACTGTAATGTAATTAAATAAGGAACATATTTGCAGCTGGTGTAATATGCACAGGTTATTTTTCATTGTTGATTAATCTAAATCTTATGTGTGGGTGCTGCTAAGTGTTGATGCTTGTGTGGTTGTTCATGTATTTTGGACATATACAAAGTACATGCAGATTCTTTCAGGGTGTTCAATAATGCAAATGAAAGAGATATATCCGATGTGTCACTTCAATATGTAAATACACTGTAGACATAATATGATTCAAATTTGACACTTTGACCTGTAGTCTAAATGATACCGGATTTGTGTCGCCTGTTATTCAGTGGTTAAGAAAATGTGACAGGCGATCTATCTAGGATATATGTAAATTTGAGCAGCCACAGAGCATAGCGCTAATTACCTCAAATAAACTGGTCGCACAAGACACGCACGCTTTCACTTCTTTGCCTGAAGGGGTGTATTTATCATGACACCGAACACTATAATTACCTGGCAAAAAAAAAGTAATTACACTTGGAAAAGAGATCTTTGGAAGGCCATTAGGAAAATAAAAGAAAGGAACAGTAATGCTAAAAGTTTTGTCTGAAGACTTTTTAGATTAAAGACTGTATTGTGACTTTAACTCTTTGACTGCCAGACGTTTTCAGAAAAGGGATGTCGTGGGTGCCAGCCGATTTAAGCATTTTGACCTTTCAAGGTCCACAGAAAATTTTGTGTTTGGACTATGGAAACACACATACTACCAAATGAAAGATTGGACTCTTACCTTTCATCAGAAAAAAAAGTTTGTTTCTACCTTATTCCATTTTTTAGTAATCAACAGTAGAAAATGGTTAGTTTCACCCAAATGCTCTGAAACAAAATACGGAGAAATCAAGCTTTTTGTGAAACGATATTATTTCATGCACTCTAGTGAATTTGACACCTTTTTTTTTGCCATGAATGATGCCGCAAACACCTAAACAGTGCTTTACTTCTGTAAAACACTACCACCAACAATGAAAAAGTGTTTTTTGATAGCAAAATACGTTTATTTACATTCAACAGTGTAACAATTTGACAAAACAATTTGGCAAACTATTTACAAATGTGTGCAACTGTGGTACTATTTACAATTGTGTGGATGTTTCAAATACAGTTTTTCTTTTTGTAACACTCCCCTGCGTGCAAGGGGACGCAGCAGGATTTGCACAACAGATTAGTTTCACTGCGATTGCAGACGCTACACTTTTTTGCTGGCTTTTTTTCCCGGGGAATAGCAAGTATATACTGCAGTGTGTGTTTGGCCATGTTGCCATCAAGTCTACTCTCAGGATCATGATACGGTGACGTTACGGTGGTGTTACGTCTGGCTTCCTCATGTCCTTCAGTTCCTATACCGGCTGGTAAGAGATGTTCTGATCCATCTTATCCGCTCCATTCATGGTGGCATCGTAGTCCATAACAAGTGTCTTCTCCCTGATCAGTACCCACTCCTCCGATGAATATGCATTGGACTCGTCGTCCGATTGAACGTTCGCCTGAGCAGAAGTGCTCGGTTGTGCTCCGCGTTTTCCGGCGTTAGCATCTCTAGCCGGTGAGGCTTTATGACGTGATCATAGCCGCCGCGTCAACGCTTCCAACTTCGGCGTCAACCTCGGAGTCGCCATCATCATCATCATCGTCGTCATCAATGTGCTCTTTAGCACTGGTTGATGCTTCTCTTCTTTGAAAAAAACGATCAAGCATGAGCTGCTTGCCACCGTTTTTGCTTTCTCAGCCATTGTCCCCTCAACACTCTAGCTCCGCCTCACGTCTCCTACTACTGACGCCTACCCAATCTTATCCAAAGAGAGTCATCGCTGCCATCTAGGGGCCAAAAATAGTCATTATACTAACTAGATCTGCTTGATACTTTCAGCACAGCTGGCCAAGGCTTTCCTCCACCCGTTTCCAAAAACAAAAAAAACAAAAACAAATTGGTGAACGTCTTTTAACGTCTTTGGCGCTCCTCCGTAGGATTTTACTAAACGTTATTTAACGTTTTTGGCAGTCAAAGAGTTAAGTTCTTATATGCATCAAATTATTAACAAACCATAGAAAGATAGTAACAATTTTAGAGATGAAACAAAGTATTTCTATGGCAAAAGTTTAATTGCGTTTCAGTTTAAAAAATGAACAATGACGTAATCACAGCTAAATGAAACCAGTCCAAATGTCCCTGACCATTTCGCGTTTTACATTCTATCAAGTGATCATGGTCATTTGTTCAACCTCATACAAAAGGTTAAACTGTCATGTTTTCTCGCTGCTCTTAGCTGAGAGGCATTGCAGGGAGGAGTTGAGCACTGTCACCTGGCTGCAATTGTAATCAACTCCCAGTCTTAAAGCTTAGACCAGGCTTCCCCAATTTTAGTCCTCAAGGTTGAGTGTTATGGGCCGGAATCCTGCAGGTTTTCGATGTTTCGCCCTCCAACGCACCCGATTCTAAAGATCAGGATCGTTATCAAGCTTCTACAGAGCTTGCTGATGAGCTGATTATATGAATCAGGTGTGTTGGAGGACGGAAACATCTTAGGCCCTGTCCACACGAAAGGCAGTATCAATGTATCCTCACAAGTTTCTTACCGTTTAGGCCATTCTTATACACGATGGCGCGTTTTCGGAGCTTGAAACCGATTACTTTTGAGACCGGGCTTCAGAGTAGAAAGATTTCAAAACGCGTCCCGTACGCATTCGTCTTGACACCATATGCAGGATACTCCTCCAGTGATGACGTAATGGTCGCAGCTCAATGACGCATTGTCGCAGTTTGATGACCTTTACTCCAATTCTTGCGCGAACCGTCAGTCTGTCAACAACAATGGCAGACAGCCGTGTCATAGTCTTTTTGCGCAGCCTCCTTAGCTTGCTTATGCTTTTGCAGCAAAAATATTTTGCTTCTTTATTCCCACGTTCAACAAGCGGTGTTGTACTTTAATCACCCGCCATTGTCACTTCTCCTGTGTTTGTCTTCTTCATGTTGTTTCGATACATGCAAAGCCATGTTTGTTATGTAGATTGCAATAAAGTTAGAAAAAAAAAGTGTTCGTCTTCTTTGCTGATTCTTTTTCTATGCTTTCAGTTAACAGAAACAGTGCCGCTCCAGACTTGGCATATACACTACAGCCATTAAACTTCCTCAGCGTCTTCTTTTGGACACACGCAAGTCTTGAAATGCTTCTGTGTACACGAGATTTGTTTGACGGGCCCCCTAAGACTTATCAGCCTTCCAGAAAGATGCTGGATCCAATCCTTTGTTTTCGTTTGTTGTCGGCATTCTGTCTTGGTACATTCGGATATTTTATGGTCTCCTTGTTTCTGTTTTTTATTTTATGTTCTGTTTTCCTGGTAATTTCCCCTGGGTTAGTTACTCTTTTTTTATTAGTCACTATTTGTACAAACCCAATTTTCCAAAAGTTGGGACACTAAACAAATTGTGAATAAAAACTGAATGCAATTATGTGGAAGTGCCAAATTTCAATATTATGTTTAGAATAGAACATAGATGTTGGAATTTATTTCTATATTAATATAAACTTAAGTTAATAATCTGACTCCAATTTGTGACCTTACCAAACTATCACCCATCCAACAATAGCATGCTCGTTCTGCAATAGAAAGGTATCAGGAAGCCGGCATTTTCACACACGAGTGGATTTATTCCTAACACTCAAATCTAATACATAACAGCTGGGGTCCCGGGTCCCTACCCATACAATTCTATACGTCTCTGTCTCAAGCAGCCAACGTAGTCTCATCCGAGTTGCCCCAGTGAATAGTTATACTACACAATATTTAAATGACACAGAAACAAAGGCATCCTGGCATTATTCTATTGGCTATGTGTTTTCTGCAGTTTAACTTTAGCTTGCTTTTCATTGGCCGATCTTCATCCGCAGCGTCACTGGGTGGCTTCTCCTGTTTTGTACTTTTCCGCCCCGGTGTAAAACAAATGTGGTTTACAACATACTTTGACCTTATCACGGTTCTGCATCTCCCCCTGCAATTAGCATCCTTTGTTGGCAACATTCCATTCCTAAAACGCCCACGTCCATCACACACATCCTGTATTTCACCCCCACGCACACAAACTCTTATATTCCTTTATTCCCTCTCATGACCTCAGACGACTGAGGTCATCACTCGAATACCTTGTTTTTTATTGTTAAACATGAGCTAAAAATCGATAAACAACTAAAAATTAGTAAAAAATTTCATTCTAGTAGAAAATCAGTATAAACTTTCATTCTAGTAGAAAATCAGTATAAAATTTCATTCTCTCTCATGGCCTCAGATCCCTGAGGCTACCTTCACATACTCACATCCCGGACTCCCGGAGGGCCACAGCTGTCTCCGCTTCCTGGGGGTCCTTCTGAGGGATCATCATATACTGACCACCCGGCGGTAGTGGCCCCAACGTGCGTTCAATTGTCTTAACAGTCAATGATCTAATACATGGAATACAACAACAGCCGCATAACACCATAATAGCCTGAATGCTCTTTCATTTTATTACTTAGCGTGCGCAGACCCTCCAATGCCTTAGTAAGGCGACCATCAGGAGATGTATTGTTGGGGATCAGAGTACAACACTGCTCCCCAAAAATACCACACACTCCTCCTCTTTCAGCTAACACCATATCTAAACTCATTCTATTTTGGAATGCCATAAGAGACGTGGCTGCTAATTGCTCGTGCACTGCCTGGAGTGCCGAGGTGGTAAAGTTCGCCAATCGTTGGACATTATAGTGGACATAATTAATCCGGTCCACATTTTTGTTTACTGTAATAAACAGAAAAATACTCTCCCATCCTGCCGCCACTTGATCCACCAATTTGTATTCATCAGGGACCCCTCTCGGAACTCCAATTGCATCTATGTATGTGGGGTCTCCTGCATTCAACCATTCTTGCATGTCCCTTTTCTTCCTCCCTTGGAAGGGGATTCTTCCCCACTGTCTAACTCCTTCCCAATTTATCCTAGCCATGTCTAATGCTGTCACACTAATTGGCATGATCAACGTTACTAGGGCGCACTTACCTGAGGCATTGGGGGAAGCCTATCGTACAACACTCTCTCTCCACACCACAGCCAAACATCAGCACGAGCGAGAGGTATTCCTGCTGGCAAAGACACATTTTCATTACACCATGACTCCTGGATGTTTCCAATCCCAGGGCCACTCCCATGTAACTTTCACCCAAGTGTTCACCTGTGTCGGTTGTTTACACTTCAGATTTAACAGTAATTGTTGTGTCTGTGTCAGCGTCTTACCACCATCTTGCTCTGCTTCATACCATACCGTTCCATTACAGAAATGATACACCATCTGTCGTTCTCCTTTCGTTCCATCACTTCTATCATCCCGCACCATATGTTCAAACGCTAACATAGTCCACACAAAGCACAAGCCTGCAAACAAAATAGTCAATAAAGTTAAACATTTGCATCGTCGTCGATTTTGTTCAGACACTTCCGAGTCCGATTTTGATCCAATTCTTGCCATCGTCACATTCCCTCTCTTGACCTGCCCGTCCGGGCAGTCAATCTTTAAGCTCACCATTGGCAGGCACAAAGTCTGGGGCCGGGCGCAACTGTGAGTAATGGTACCACTTTTGTCCTTTAGTTTCAATTCTCATAATCGCTTGCACCTCATTTGGGAGGCCGTTCAGCATCGCCGTCCTGAACATCATCTCAGCTTCAGGGTAGCTGCCTGGGTGTTTACCTGTGGTCTCAATCCACAGCTCCAATGCCTGAGCATAATGTTGCTCTTTGTCGTACATCAAATTTCTGTATTTTTAACGCTGGTTTCTTATTATAGCAGTGTAAATCATTTAAAAACAACATCATCTTAACTCAGAACTATTCATGTCCGGCCGGGCCATGAACAGTCTGAGAAGAGATTTATACTTATACCTTAAATAAACACTGCAGTTCATTTTTAACAACTTGTCTCATGAAAAAATGTCACCCAGGTGTGTCAATGTTCCTTCCACACCTAAATGGCATATTCCATGGGCTCTAGAAATTATACTTTTCAATTGTTTCTTAAATGGAACATACTTACCGTATTTCTGCTATAAGGGTCGTCTTTTGTCATCTTTGTAGAACTTATTTTTCCTCCAAGTCAAATCCTCCCCATTCGCTGCCTGTAAATTCCTCACACCAAACTTCATTCTCACATCAGACTTCCTTTTCAACCATACACAGACAGACCAGTCATTCTCACATCAGACTTCCTTTTCAACCATACACAGACAGACCAGTCATTCCCCCATCTGATAAAGATCAATTTTGATCATTTCAGACCTGAATGTGAAAACTGCAGCCGCTTCCAAATTGCTGCTTCAAAGAGGAAAAACAGACACCTTGTGTCCTGTAGATTAAAATACAACCAAATTGTGACAATTTGGCCAACACCAGAACTATAAAAAGATCTCCAGCTGAGCTAGCCAGGAGCCATAAAAACAAAAGCCTTTGAGGCAAGAGTTTGTAATGTAAATTTGAATCCTGTAGATTAGAAAAACAACCAACTTAAGCAGATGTAAATTAAGATACTGCAGCGGAGGACTTTTAGGGTCAGGAAGAGATGAGAAAAAGATTTAAAATAACCCCATTAATCTATTGCAGGTCACGAATCTTCCAAATATCTGCCATCTCAACTAATAAAAGAAATGAGTTATAATCAGAAAAACAAAACAAAATCCCTACTTTACACCAACCAAAAAGTATTCTTAAAATGCTAACTAACCTCACCTCTTCTACAGAGTAGTGGGGGCTTTGTAAAAACACAGCAGGGAACTTTGCCTTTGTGCATTCCCCGTGGAATCCAAAGATCAGTGCTGTTGAGCTTAATCAAAATTAAAAATTTAACCAGAAAATTCGCCGTAAGTGTTCCATATCTGAGTCCACTCTGAGAAGCCAAAGTTATAAAAGAGAAATGGGGAAAAAAAATAGTAGGCCAAATTCAACAAGCATCGAACAACGGAAAATATAGTATTTAAGGATTAGACTGAATTTTGTACTACCCTAATTCACATAAGCTGTTCTCAATTTCCGAAACTGCGTTGCTCTAGATCACATCTCCTTTCTGACATAGTACAGAGTGCAAATGTCTACAAACAGAATACAACATACGACCTCAGGCACCAAACTCAGATGATTCCAGAACTTTGAGTCCACAACTGTAGTTCATATTCCTTCCTGTCCATGTCGATCAGGGCAAAGTTCAAAGCGGGCACTGGGCTTTGTGTACTGGAGTTCTCAGGAAAAGTTCATCATGGCAGAATCGATGATAATCCTGTCTGCTCAAAAAATTGCTGGACATTATGCTCAAACAATGCATAAGAGTCATTGAACAGTCACAGGACGAGCGGATTTACAGTGTACCATCCTTTTCGCAGTCCGTGTGGTCACTTCCCCCCCCGAAAGTGACCATTGTTCAGTTCGCCTTCCACTCTGAGCATCAAGCATAGCAGGAGAATGCTGTTCATTCCATTTCCAGCACTTTTTGGTTGAGTCACCCAAGTGAAACACCTTTCAGTCAAAGATTGAACCTGCCTGAAACATTTATACACTCGGAACAGACAGAGGGAGATGAGATCATAGCAAGAGAACACTGCTTGTTGTCATTCAATTTCCAAGAAAAAATAAAATAAAAAATTCCCCCAAAATATTTTGTTTTCCAAACCCCTAATTTATTCATTTTGTGGTTTTATTTGAATTTGATCACTACACTATAGCAAGTAGTAGTACTATATTTACGCATATGTCTACCATAGACATCTTCATTACGTGTTACCTCAAATTTAAGAAAATGTGACAGCTGTCAGTCACCCTGGCCACTTGGATGGAAGTCCTTTCCAGACTTCTAGAATGGGACTCAGATAAAGACAAAGGTTAAATCATTTTCACACCTACGAATAAGTTATCAGAGATGCAGGGGAAATATAACAATCAAAAATGAAAAGTCTATTTCAATTAAAATTTGGTTTTATTACTTATTCAACTATAAAAAACACGGATCTGATTTTAAAAATAATATGATAGTGGCCTGTAGTTAACACCTAGACCTCTATATCCTTCCGCATAACAGGAACAATTTGATTTTATGACTAGAAGACCCCTGCTCTTCACACACACAACAGACTACAAGTCTCCCAAATGGAGACAATGGGAGAGAGGACTAAACTTATCACACCCCCTGTCCTTTTTATTTAGTTTAATTTAATTTTAACAGACAACAGTACAAATCACCACCTTCTTAAAACAGCAGCTCACGGCCCCCATCCTTTCAAAATATGCAGATTTCCTTACTTAGCTTACCATTCTTTTTCACCCTTTTTTGAGGACAAAGAATTTTGGAGGGAAAAAATTACTTTCCACCCGTCTTTTCTTTCTTTCCTACACTTACAAATCACTGTCTCAAACCAACTTACACTTCCATTCACTTAACTTCTGCACTTTTCTCATCTCCACAAAGGCAGTGAGGAGAAACAGACCAAATGGCCATTTTGATTTCTAAAATCTCGCTAGAACATCACACAACACCTTTCCCATAATTAAAAATTGTTGGCATCACATCCACTGGGGAGGGAAAGGCCGCCCTCAGTTCCCTAACCAACACCTCCGCGATCTCCGCCAGGGGCGTTTCTCTCCCCAGCTGGCGGGTGCCAGCTGCCCCCTTGACCTGCTCTCCTCACTATCGCCCCTCCTCTCTTCCTCACTCAGCGCTCTGAGCATCTGCCGCTGCTCACGTAACATCACCTCACCTTCCTCATCACTCTCCACTTCCCCCTCGCTGTGATCAGCGTTGCTGGGCGTTGCCTGCCCCCGTCTCTGTGTTCCTGTCACCATTTTCTCTATCATCCCTCTTTCCTCAGTCTGCACCTTATGTCCATCAAACAACTTCCCCTGTGCCTCCTCCCTTATCAGCTTCGGAGTCCTCTTATTCCCTGCACTAGTGGTGCCCCCGTCTCCTGCTAACACCGCCCCTGACGTGCGCACGGGCGACTCACTCCCCCGCAGCCTTTTCCTCTCATTATTCACAGCCTGTTCGATCAACTGTATTGTTGCTGGCGTCATCCGTGACCCGTCATCTTCCACATCTAAAACCATTCTGCCCCCCAAAGTGACTACGGGGGCCATCACTGACGCCGTCGGATACGGAGGGGGCGCAAATACATACTGTCCCGAGCTCGGCAACTGTGGATAAACGCCTCTAAAACATTCCGCCTTTTCTCCCTTATCAATCACTTCATCCTCTCTCTTTTCCTCTTTCTTTTCCTCTCTTATCGCTGCCAGCGCAGTCGCAATAGTCGCCAATTGGTGAATGCCCCGTCTATCATTCTCTACATCTTTAACTTCTTTTCCAAGTTTATGACGCTTTCGCCATCCGACTCGGCTCTGTTCCTCCTCCATATCTTGAATATTTGCCAACATTCTGCTCTCCTTTTCCTGTAACTGCCGCGCTAACTTCGACATATCCCATGTTCCAGGTTCTCCGCGAAACAATTCATCCTTCTTTAATTTCCGAAACAACTTCTGACACCGGTCTCTTTCCTTCTTAATTCTCTTACTTTCTATTCCACTAATCAACTGTGATTCCAGTTTAGCGTAATGACCATTAATCTCCGACCAGACTTCAGGGGACCCGAGACCCTCATCACACTTTCTCTTCTCTGCCATCCTTAAATCCACTCGCGCGTGTCCTAATCACTTCTCTTGCAGTTCAATTTTAGTTTTTACATTCACACCGCTTCCACACTGATACGTAAATCCCAGATTTTAAACCGTATCGATACGTAAATCCCAGATTTTACACCGTATCTAACCACGAATAGTTGCGACCTATTCTAGTAGGTAAATCCCAGATTTTATACCCTACTAATGTCCACACTGTTACACTTTTACGCCGTTCCGCTCCTCCTTTCTCTTATAATTTAGCGTTGCCAATGTGCAGAATTTGAAAAGGAATCTGCTTACCTTATTTGACTGTGGGCCCAAGAGAAAAGACGGTCGGAGGTATGGCTTCTTTATCAGGTCGTCACCCGGTGTGGACTTGGATCCCAGATCCTCGAGTCCCAGACTCTTGTGGTTTTCTCGAAGTCCCAGACTTCTTTTTTTACCTCTCTTGCATCACGTCGGGGTCACCATAAATTGTTGGAATTTATTTCTATATTAATATAAACTTAAGTTAATAATCTGACTCCAATTTGTGACCTTACCAAACTATCACCCATCCAACAATAGCATGCTCGTTCTGCAATAGAAAGGTATCAGGAAGCCGGCATTTTCACACACGAGTGGATTTATTCCTAACACTCAAATCTAATACATAACAGCTGGGTTCCCGGGTCCCTACCCATACAATTCTATACGTCTCTGTCTCAAGCAGCCAACGTAGTCTCATCCGAGTTGCCCCAGTGAATAGTTATACTACACAATATTTAAATGACACAGAAACAAAGGCATCCTGGCATTATTCTATTGGCTATGTGTTTTCTGCAGTTTAACTTTAGCTTGCTTTTCATTGGCCGATCTTCATCCGCAGCGTCACTGGGTGGCTTCTCCTGTTTTGTACTTTTCCGCCCCGGTGTAAAACAAATGTGGTTTACAACATACTTTGACCTTATCACGGTTCTGCATCTCCCCCTGCAATTAGCATCCTTTGTTGGCAACATTCCATTCCTAAAACGCCCACGTCCATCACACACATCCTGTATTTCACCCCCACGCACACAAACTCTTATATTCCTTTATAGATGACAGGTCAAAAGTTTAAACTGAGAAAATGTATCATTTTAAGGGAAAAATATGTTGATTGTAAATTTCATGGTGTCAACAAATCTAAAAAAAAGTTGGAACGAGGCCATTTTCACCACTGTGAGGCATCGCCTCTTCTTCTTACAACAGTCTGCAAACGTCTGGGGATTGAGGAGACAAGTTTCTCAAGTTTAGAAATAGGAATACTTGTCTAACACGCGTCTCTCTAACTGTTCAACTGTCTTGGGCTTTCGTTGTTGCACCTTCCCCTTTATGATGCGCCAAATGTGCTCTATAAGTGAAAGAAGTGGACTGCATTTCAATACCCGGATCCTTTTCCTACGCAGCCATGATGTTGTAATTGGTACTGCATGCGATCTGGCATTATCGTGTTGAGAAATGTAAGATCTTCTCTGAAAGTGGTGATGCCTGGATGGGAGCATATATTGTTCACGAATCTGAATATACCTTTCTGCATTGACAATGCCTTTCCAGATGTGGAAGCTACCCATGCCACACGCACTCATGCAACCCTATACGACAACAGATGCAGGCTGATAACAACTTAGGTTGTCCTTGTCCTCTTTAGTCAGTATGATATAGCACCCCAGTTTTCCACAAAGAACTTTGAATCGTGATTCGTCTGACCACAAAACAGGTTTCCACTTTGCCACACTCCATTTTAAATAACCCCTGGCCCAAAGAAAATGCCTGCGCTTCATGGTCTGCTTTAGAAATGGCTTCTTCTTTGTACTGTACAGTTTCATCTGGCAACGGCGGCTGGCACGGTGGATTGTGAGGTCTATGTTAATTTTAAAATCAACATAGTTTTCCCTTAAAATGATACATTTTCTCAGTTTAAACTTTTGATCTGTTCTCTATGTTCTATTCTGAATAAAATATATAAAATTTGGCACTTTCACATAATTGCATTAAGTTTTGATTCAAAATTTGGATAGTGTCCCAACTTTTTGGGATATGGGTTTGTACTTTCTGGCACGGTGGATGACTGGTTGGCACGTCTGCCTCCCAGTGTAGAGGACGTGAGATCGAGTCCGGGCTTCGACCTTCCTGGGTGGAGTTTGCATGTTCTCTCCGTGCTTGCGTGTTTTTTTTCCGGGTACTCCGGTTTCCTCCCACATTCCAAAGACATGCATGGCAGGTTAATTGAACACCCTAAATTGTCCATAGGTGTGATTGTGAGTGTGGATGGTTGGTCTTCTCTGTGTGCCCTGCAATTAACTGGCAACCAGTTCAGGGTGTAAGTTTGGGCTACTGCCCAAAGCCAGCTGGGATAGGCTCCAGTACCCTTGTGAGGACAAGCGGTTAAGAAAATGGATAGATGGATGGTTTGTACTTTCCAATTTATCGTAGTACTATTTGTTGCGCTTTAAATTCATTATTTTCTTCTTTTGGTGTTTTGTAAATTACTTTTTGTTACCTTCATATGTCTTGATTAGTCTTCTAGTTAAACTGCATACTTTTCCCTACCCGTTTGGTAGCACTTTTTGGTCCCCTGGTTTCGAATTTTACCATTTTACTTGGTACTTAAACTTTTTGTAATAAAAACTTTTGACATTTTTCATACATCCTGTTACTGCTTTGTCGTCCAATAAATCACACATCCAGTATGGGGAAACAGAACTATTTAATTTGCATAATACTGATAAACTTACTAGATTAAAGGTGCGTTACTGTACTGAGTTGGTGCAAAGTCAGAGAAATATCTAAAAAAACAAAACAAAACTGCTCTCCCTCAATATTTTAAAATGTATGTAACTTGAGTGATATCAGAGGTGCTCATTAATTTATTCATTCTCTCCTGCTTAAATATCCTGTCCAGGGTTAGTATGCTAATCACTTACTGAAGAGCAGTGCTTTCCAAACATTATTTTTTTTACAGCCCCCTCATGTTTGCATCTGAAACTTTTAATTGCTACAGTATAATTTGCATATAATCCATCCGTCCATCACATAGAGTGTGGCAGACAATGGAAAATTCCACTCTTTCCTTTAATTAGCTTGTTTTTTGTGAGCGGTTGTCTTTCCTCCCTCCTAGATAAGCAATGTCCAGAAATAAATGGACATTGTTTACTCAAATTCAGAGCACAATTGTGCCACCAAAATGTATTTTATTTATTTTGTATTTAAGGTAAAATGATGATCTTGATTATTGTGAAAATGAATACAATAAATACTTTTTAAATTAGGACAAGCTTATGATGATGTTCAAGACCACTAAACTGTTAAACATAGCAAGATGGAAGAGTTAATTATAAGTCAAGAGCACATTTTAAAATTTGTATCTCTCCTTGTATGTTACCATCTGCCAAATATTTTTCAGCTCAGTGAAGAAAAACATTTCCCCTAAAGCTATGGGATAAGGAATCAGTGCATGTACTGTAACTGCTTCCCAATGCATGCCAAGCACATCAACTCTGCTCATGCACTGTGCATGCACGCGTGTAGAGATGTATGTGTATAGAGGCCCGACTTGCCTAATCAAGATTCGGGGGAGGCTTCAAGGAGGAATAAATTATCAAAGTGTGATAGACTCTAAACCCCTCTTCATACATAATAAATTATTCAGAGCTCTACAAACTAAACTCAAAGTCAATGATAAATGCAGTGCAGTCACCATAGTGCAAAACCACACTTCATTAGGCTGGTGTGAATGCAACAGACACAAAAATAACAAACAGAATAATAAGGGGTTGTAGACTTTTCAAATGTGGCTGGCAGCAGGTTGGAGCAGGCGTGAGGTTGAGGAGTGGCGGAAGGGAGGGGAACTTGCAATGAGTTCAAATAACACTTTGTTAGGGCATCATAGAGGAAATTGATCATAGTGATTGATCATTCAATTGTACAGTATGTACAGATAAATATTCTGGTCCAGGGGTTCTTAACCTTTTCTTTTTTTTTTACCTTGGGGTCCAACTTTTCTTTTAGAAAGTGGTCTGAGGCCCATTCAGAAATTATGATTTATGTTGACTTATTATTGTTTGTATTTAATAACTAAATTGAATATAGTTGAAGTTTAAAAAATCATTATCAAATAACATGATACAATGTGGTCATCAATGACATTTATTTATGTGTAAACACTGACACCCAATAAGATGCCCAACAAGCAAAGAATTCAATTTTTCGGTGTGTTTATGTCAATGTGTGTGTGTTTTAACAAACGAGGCAGTGAAACCAGATTGATAATTCTAGGGAGTTCAAGGGAGTTCTTCACATTATCAATCTGGGACTGCTCCATGGTGATTTGCTCGGGAAAGGTGGGGCATTCTATACATTACTTCGAGCTGATTGAACAATGCAGCATTTTGTGCATGTTTGTTTTGACCAATCACGGCAATGGATGTAAAAAATGCAAGAAGCGCCTCTCGTTGTTCAACATTCAACAAGGTAACGGTGAGTCATTTTGCGAGAACAGAATTAATTGCAGCGTCCATTCGTCTATGTTAGAGTAAGGGGACTGTTTTTCACATTGAGATATGTATTTGTGGGGATGTATTTTGTTTCTGATTTGGGGGGACGGAACTTTGTTAAATGAGCACGACTGACGGAAGGATATGTGGAAAGGAGGAGGGAGTAATTGAGACCGTTGGTGTGTTGTGACTCGAGAGCGAGACGACGCAATAAAGTTGTGGTGTGCTGGAGCTTTTTGCTCTCCGAATGCTGTTTTTTTCCCCACGACCTTCATTTGGAGTGATCCACGATACACTCTCATCTTCTCATAGAACTAGTGTTACATCAGGTTTGTTCGTTTCCCCAGTGTCGGCACTTTCTGGTTTCATTACAGCTGCATGTCCCGCGAAAAATACCGCGAAAATTCAGCTTGCTGGCAAGGTTAGGGCAGTGTGGCCCACTAGATGGCGCTCGTGGACCAGTGGTTAAGAATCACTGTTCTAGTCCACTGGAAGCTTTGTCGAACTACAGTATACACAGAAGCATAGTGTTTTTTGAAGGATAAGTGAAATGATACAGTAGACTTCAATAAGAATTCCGCTGCTTCTGTCTATGTGCATCTTTTCCGACCTAATTGGCTCATTGGGAAAATGCAACAAACAAAAAATGCCAGAGAAAAAAGGGTGAGGTTAAATCCCACAAGCTTAATTTTTTCCCATAAAACAATGAAATCAAAAACACAAAAAGGACTGAGTGGAGACCCTGACAAAAAAAAAAGTGGGGTCACAGCTGGACCAACCAAACCATAGACACAGTTGTATCCAGTGCTGTCTCCAGAAAAGGCAAACATCTCATGATACTATTTGACATAATCAACAAGCATGAACTACCTAATTGTGGTGGGTGGTCATAGAGGCACCAGTGAGTTTAGCATCCATTTACATAAGATCAGTTGAATAATTGTTTATTTACAATGTGCTCTACACTGTTTACGATGCCCACCTGCAGCCGCAGCGAGTTTGTCAGCGTCAAATGTGGGGCTGGCGTGCTGTGGGAAATATTGAAAAAGAAGGAGCAAGAGGCCAACTGATTAGCACTTCTGCCTCACAGTTCTAAGGTTGAAGATCTAAATCCAGGCTCCCCCTTACTGTATGGAGTTTGCATGTTGAAGACGCTAATATATGAGTGTGACTGGCGACCAGTTCAGCGTTCTCCCCACCACTTGCCCAAAGTCAGCTCTTTTAGGGTGCAGCACACCTGCTACCCTAGTGGCGATAAGTGATACAGAGAATGGATGGACAGAGTGAACAAATAGAAGAGACCTGGCATCAAAAAGTTAGTGAGGGGATTTATGGTGCCAGGACATTTCAACTGTTCCATCCAACTGCTATAACTTTTTATCTACTGGCTCCTCATAGCAACGCATAACAGCAATTTCCAAATTGGGCAGTAGCACCATCTTAATAATTAATCCAGATGTGTCGAGCCAGCATGTGATGCCTTCCTGTCGCCAGCAACGTAGGTGCACGTAGCACTGGGGTTATGGAACATTTTCAACTTTGCCCTTTCTTTAAGTGCCATGCATAGCAAACATGTCAAAATCCAAGTGTTTCCAGATTCCTGTATATTGAGCTCAGGACTCTTGATTTCCATAGTTTACGGCTTTCACGGTTTAAACACTGCCTGTCCTATGACATTTGCCAACAATTCATGCTGTGTAAACATTTCACAGCCGCAATCAAAACTGTGGACAACTCCAATGCATTCTGGACTGGATTTTTCATCATTTTATGATTCAATAGTTCACATGACCTTTTCTGAGAAGTTGGAGTCAAATGTGCCGATGCTTTATGAACTCAGAGAGCCAGTCCAGCATTGAGATTTCCTGCCTTTCAGTCTACTTTTTTCCTTTACATTATCAGTCAAGAGGATACTTCCATTTCAGGCGTTCCCTTCTTTTCCCATACTTGTGAAAAGTCTCACAAGGGGTTTAATTCTGTCTTTATATTCTTTAAATTTGGAATTGTAATGATGACGATAATGGCAGATCTCCTTGCACAAGGGTGATGGCATACTTGTCCCCGCGGACATGAAGTGTTGTGTTAACTAGTGTACAACACAATTGAGATGGAAACAGAAAAAAAAAAAACAGGAAGATTCAATCACAGTCCAAACTCCAGAAAAACAACAACAACAACAAAGAGTTTATTCAAGCGCACGTACTTGCACACACACCATTTATGAGCTTGACACAAAGGCTGCAGCTGCGCTTTAGGCCAGAGGTCGCGAGATAAAAAATTGACAAACTCCACCATGCATCTTTAAAGATGACATCACATATTAATCTCCTTATTTGAATTATTACAATTACAGCATATCTACTTTATACCTTGTGTTCCAAGTAGAAATAAATTGAATTAAAACATGGTCAACAATGTTAAAATACTGCTGTCTGTTTGTTTATGCCATTTTAACTGTACACAGTAAATTAAAACTGTAGTAGAATTGACTGTATATATTGTAAATTTTAGAGTGGGACCAAATAGACTCAATTTTAGAGTAGACTAAGATTTACACTTGGAAGTAAAATAAAGAATTGAAAAAAACACAAACACACAAGTCACTCAAAGGTTGAGGAACGAACTTGAGGAACAAACTCACAACCTTCAGACTTCATCTGAGCTATGCCCCTTCTATTTGCTTATCTCTAAGAGGAGACCAAAACATTGTTCATGGTCTAAGATTCCAGCTGATAGGAGCGATATACTAAAACATAGAAGGAGCTGGGTGGCTCAGGGAGTAGACCGGCTTTCTTCCAGGCTGAAGGTCGTGAGTTTGGTCCTCAACCCTTGAGTGACTTATTTTATATATATTTTTCAAATCTTAGCTAAATTTGAAATTAAAATGTCAAGAAGTGATGTCGCGGCAGCCAAAAAACACAAAAGAATCAGATGCATACCGCCCGGTAGTGATGGCAAGATGAAGCCTCATGAGGCTTTGAATTATTTCAGCGAATTGATTCGAGAAAGGGTTCATTTCTTAAAGCTTCATGTGCACATGAAGCCTCCTGTTGGTCACGTGTATAATGATCGGGAACGGCATCTTAATCACAAAATGTGTCATGTCTCCAAATGTTTGGTTTGTGTTGGTGAGAAGGGAGAAGGAAAAGCATGCTTGACACGGGTTTGGGATTTGAGAGTGGGCGGGGCAGATGCCGGTGCAGTGCTTACATGCGTGCAGAAGGCGGAAGGAAAAAGTAGCTCATATGCACAAAAATATTTAAAAAAAAAATAGAGATAAATAAAATATAATAAATTAATTTCAAATATTGATACTTTAGCTTGGGGATCAAAATATTGATATTTTAGTTTCGATCCGCCCAGACCTTGAACTAACAACAATTCTTTAATGACAATTTGCAAGTAACTGTCGGCTGTAACTACGCCAGAACACAACACAACAGCTTTGAACGTGCTTAGCTTACCAAAACACAAGTCTGCGTTGCCTACAGGGCCTGTCCAGACCATGGGAAACCTGCCAACCCACGACCCACCCACAACAATTGCTACAGAATGCTAGTGGTTTTTGAAATCAAATCGCAAAATGTTACGTCATATAAGCAGGTACAATTTTACTTTGTCTACACTTTAGCATGAGTTTACTGACTGGAGATTGCTAAGTTTTATTTTTTAAATATGTATATTGATTGAATTTATTTATTGATAAATGTAGTTTAAAAAGTGCAGTGTTTACATGCCATGTTTCATGCAACATGAAAAGTTGGATATCTTGAAGTGGCTTCCTCAAAGGAAGGCGTCCACTTCAACATATCCAATGAAAAGTTGCATATCTTGAAGTGGATGCCTTCCTTTGAGGAAGCAGGGTCTGGGGACTCTGAGGTGGGCTCCCCTATCTCTGGGGTCGAAGTCACCGAGGTGGTTGGAAAGCTTCTCGGTGGCAGGGCCTCGGGGGTGGATGAGATCCGCCCGGAGTTCCTAAAGGCTCTGGATGTTGTGGGGCTGTCGTGGTTGACACATCTCTGCATCATCGCGTGGACATCGGGGACAGTGCCTCTGGATTGGCAGACCGGGGTGGTGGTTTAAGAAGGGGGACCGGAGGGTGTGTTCCAACTATAGAGGGATCACACTCCTCAGACTCCCAGGTAAGGTCTATTCAGGGGTGCTGGAGAGGAGGGTCCGTCGGGAGGTCGAAACTCGGATTCAGGAGGAGCAGTGTGGTTGTTCGTCCCGGCCGTGGAACAGTGGACCAGCTCTACACCCTCAGCAGGGTCCTCGAGGGTTCGTGGGAGTTCGCCCAACCAGTCCACATGTGCTTTGTGGACTTAGAGAAGGCGTTTGACCGCGTCCCTCGGGGAGTCCTGTAGGGGGTGCTTCGGGAGTATGGGGTACCGAGCCCCCTGATACGGGCTATTCGGTCCCTGTACGACCGATGTCAGAGTTTGGTCCGCATTGCCGGCAGTAAGTCGAATTTGTTTCCTGTGAGGGTTGGACTCCGCCAAGGTTGCCCTTTGTCACCGATTCTGTTCATAACTTTTATGGACAGAATTTCTAGGCGTAGCCGAGGCATTGAGGGGGTCCGGTTTGGTGGCCTCAGCATTGCATCTCTGCTTTTTGCTGATGATGTGGTAAAGCAGAGATGCGGTGCTGTTGGCTTCTTCAAGCCGTGATCTCCAGCTCTCACTGGAGCGGTTCGCAGCCGAGTGTGAAGCGGTTGGGATGAGGATCAGCACCTCCAAATCCGAGACCATGGTCCTCAGTCGGAAAAGGGTGGAGTGTCCTCTCCGGGTCGGGGATGAGATCCTGCCCCAAGTGGAGGAGTTCAAGTATCTTGGGGTCTTGTTCACGAGTTAGGGCAGGTTAGAGCGGGAGATCGACAGGCGGATCGGTGCAGCGTCTGCAGTCATGCGGACGCTGTATCGGTCCGTTGTAGTGAAGAAGGAGCTGAGCCGAAAGGCAAAGCTCTCGATTTACCGGTCGATCTACGTTCCTGCCCTCACCTATGGTCACGAGCTGTGGGTCGTGACCGAAAGAACAAGATCCCGGATACAAGCGGCCAAAATGAGTTTCCTCCGCAGGGTAGCCGGGCTCTCCCTTAGAGATAGGGTGAGAAGCTCGGTCATCCGGGAGGGACTCAACGTCGAGCCGCTACTCCTCCACGTTGAGAGGAACCAGTTGAGGTGGCTCGGGCATCTGGATCGGATTCCTCCTGGACGCCTCCCTGGGGAGGTGTTCAGGGCATGTCCTACCGGCGGGAGGCCCCGGGGACGACCCAGGACACGCTGGAGAGACTTCTCTCGGCTGTCCTGGGAACACCTTGGGGTCCCGTCGGAGGAGCTGGCTGAAGTGGCTGGGGAGAGGGAAGTCTGGGCTTCCCTGCTAAAGTTGCTGCCCCCGCGACCCGACCCCGGATAAGCGGAAGAAGACGGACGGACGGACGGATGTTGAAGTGGTAAATTGTAACTGTAAAAAACTGTGATATTAAGGCTTCATTTGCCTTTATCTTAAGATCCTGTAATCTATTAGCTATTTGATATTGTTTATTATAAAAAACTTTTTGTTGGGTAAAAAAAAAATCATTGAAAAGGACCTTGAAAAAAATTATAGCAATCACAATTTTGGCGGGAAAAAAACGCAATTAGATTATTTTCCGTAATCGTTCAGCCCTACTTCTAACCCTGCTTATACAGTATATCATAAAGTGATCATGTGACCATGCATAGATCTATTTCGATTCTGCTTGATTTTGTTTTTCAAAATGCACTAAATTGAAGTGTTAAAAAATGAAATATTCCAAGGGAGCATGCCCTCAGACACCCTTAGAGGGGTTGCATATAATTTTCACCTTTATCCCTGATCCATTTTCATGCCAGGAATCGACATGATTTTGTTTTATTTTTCTCCCCATCTGAGGTTAGACTATCTTGAAACTTATTCTCTACTTTAATGTGTATATTACGCTGTTTTCTGCCTTTATATTTACTAGTCATGTACAATATTATTTTTAAAAAAATATCAGTGTGCACCTACTGCACTGCAACATTGTGTTTCATTGACCGTCACCTCAGTCATTTTAAGCATAAAAAATTGTCAGTCAAATTACTGGTAAACTCGACATGTCATAAAAGTTCCGTTTGTTTGAATGTTTTATATATATTTTTTGGGGTCTCGAAGTTGATCTAAAACTCACCACTACAAATGTCATCTTTATACTTCATGTTTCAAGTGGGATTAAATTAAAGTCAAATATGAAGTCACAACTGTTACTAGAAACAACTTTGCCGATTCACGTACGTCTCCTGAGTAATGCCCCCGGCCCGCGGCGCGCTATTGGACTTGATGATGTAGAGGTCGGATATATGTGAACTGGCTGTTCAGACTGCGGTCGCATTGCAAAAATTCGGATACGTATCCGATCTAGGACCACATATGGGAGTGATCAAGGTCAAATGTGAAAAAAATCGGGAATTGAGCCACTTAGACTGACATAAAAAAAAAGTCAGATACAGGTCACATTTGGGCAAAAAAATCCGATCTGGGTCGCATTTGCCTGCAGTGTGAACGTAGCCTTTGACACCAAAATTTATCAATTAAACCCACAGTTCCTTTAATACCAATAACATTCTCAAACCTCTGTAAAAGGATGTGATGATCAAATGTGTTGAAGACTGCTGTAAAGTATAACAGGACATGTAAGGCGATGAGGCTATTGCCGAAGGCACTTGTACAAACGCTGTTTCAATTGTGAGTAATGATACATTCAAGCCTGTCATTGTTTCCACCAAACTATTGCAGCTCTGTTTAAGTATTTTTTGTTTTCTAACAAACAATGAGGCTAAGGCTTTCACATCTAGACTAGAAACAGTAATCTCGACAATTATTCATAGCGACCAAACAGGCTTTATTAAAGATCGGCACTCTACTAATAATATTAGGAGACTCTTTAACCTTATTAGCATGTCACAGCGGCATGATAAAAAGGCAGTTATTATATCATTGGATGCAGAAAAAGCTTTCGACAAAGTTAACTGGTCCTTCCTCTTTGCTGTTTTAAATAAATTTGGCTTTGGGAAATCATTTATCCACTGGGTATCAGTATTATATGATTCTCCAAAAGCTACAGTTACTACTAATGGGATTATATCTCAGAGCTTTACTTTACAAAGAGGCACAAGACAGGGATGCCCACTATCCCCTTTATTATTTGCAATATTTATTGAGCCACTTGCATTAGCCATACGCCAGGAAAGAAGGATTCAAGGAATTCACTCTGGGGTAACAGAACATAAAATTAATCTATATGCCGATGACATCTTACTTTATTTAGAAAAGCCGGCTACTTCGCTAGGGGAAGTATTTAATTTAATAACTAAATTCTCACAGTTATCAGATTATTCTATTAACTGGACAAAATCAACACTTCTACCTATTACAGAAAATTCATGGAACCCTGCAAGCCAGGACCCACACTACTCATTTCCTATAGGTAATTTAAAATACTTAGGCATAAAAATCTCACCTAAATTAACTGATTTAATTCATTTAAACTTTTCTCCACTTCTGGATAACATTTATAGTGACTTGGAGCGCTGGAATAATCTTCCTATTTCTCTAATAGGACGAATAGCCACCATTAAAATGAAAGTTTTACCTAAAATAAACTATTTTTTCTCAATGATTCCATTTAAACCTACGGCTAAATGGTTCCAGTTGTTGGACTCAGCCGTAACAAAATTTTACTGGAATAAAAAAAAAGCAAAGATTAGTCTATCTACTCTTCAGAAAAGCAAATCCAAAGGTGGTCTAGAGGCACCAAATTTTATGTACTACTATATAGCTAACCAGCTACAATATATCGTTCTATGGGCACAACCCAACAGAGACACTAACTGTTGGTTGGAACTAGAACAGAAGGATTGTAATAACCTCAGACTTCGAGATTTACTCTTTATTACAACATCGATTAAGCGCCATAATTGTTTTAAAAACCCAATGATTTCCGCCACCGTGACTGCCTGGTGGAAGGCACTAGAATTGACAAAAGCCCAAGTGGAGCCCTGTGGACTTTCTCCCCTATGGCATAACCCCGACTTTCAACTTAACAACCAACCGTTTCATTTAGCTGTGTGGGAGCAGAAAGGAATTACACATCTCCACCATCTCTTCTCAGATAATATGTTTATATCATATACATCCTTGCTCCAAAAATACAATATAAAAAACGGAAATTTTTTACATTATCTACAAGTTAAAAATATGATAAAGAAAAAAATTCCAACACTTCGGGGTACGCTCCAACCGCCTGTTTTAGCTAAAGATATTAACAAGCTTTCTCCGACAACAACAAAAAAACTTTCAAAAATATATAAGTTACTTTCATATACTGATAAAATGTCTTTACCCATCTCGAAATGGGAGACAGACTTGTCTATAGCACCGGAACCTGACTTTTGGATTCAAGTTTGTGAAAACGCATTTAAAATGACAAAACACACAAATTTACAACTTATCCAATATAAAGTTATTCACAGAACATACATTACTCAATATATGATGAAGAAAATGGGACTCTCAGACTCCGACATTTGTCTCCAATGCTTACAAAACACTACAGACACTTATGTTCATGCTTTATGGTTATGTACTCCGGTTATGTATTTCTGGACTAAAGTCTTAGAAAAACTTTCCGCTATTTTGGACTGTAGGATACCTTTATCTCCAAACTTGTGTTTGCTAGGTGACCTAACAACAACTGATTTACCACATAAACAATTTCAATCTACACTTGTAGCCCTTACTATCGCTAAAAAAACAATTCTTGTTAACTGGAAAAATAAACAAACTCTGAATATCGACCAATGGTCTAACCTCCTCATAAATCACATTTTAATGGAAAAAATATCTGCCTCAAATAAAAACCAAATATCAAAATTTATAGAAACATGGTCTACGTATATAGAATTTTTTAACCTAATTCCGGTTACTTAATTCTGTCTGTTAGCGAGAGCCACTACATCGTGATAACTTACATTGATGTTTCTGCATTTGGCAATTTATTATTATATTATATTATTAGTATGGGATTTTTTTTAATGGGCTTTAGGTGTACTGATGAATACACACACGCTCGCACGCACGCACGCACACACACACACACACACGCACATACACATACTCACCCACATACAAAAAAAAAAGTATATATATATATATATATATATATATATATATGTGTGTATATGTATATATATATGTATATGTATTTAAAAAAAAAAAAACATTTATTAAAATTTTTTTAATTGATTTGTTGTTTTTTTAAAAAAAAAAAAAAAAAAAAGGAGAGCAATGATGATGTCAAATCGAATGAACAATACTGAGCTCTTCTGGGAAAAAACAAAAAAAAAAACAAAAAAAAAAAAACAATGAGACTTTTTTGTAACATGTTCACACAGAACTAAACATTCAATTATTATAATGTGAGCAAATCCCATTGCAAAGCCTATTGGAGGCTAATTATTCAGCCATTTTAATTACATTCCTTTGGGACATGGCACAGTCCAGCCACATGCCTTCCTGTTATTTCCACAAATGTGACATTTTCTTACAAGCTGCAGAGAAATGTCAATAGTACTTGCATGGTTGTGGTGATTCAAGTATCAAATTTCATGCAGTGATGTAAAGTATGTATAATATTATAGTAGTGATTCCAATAGTGCCACAAAGTACTTACAAAAATGACTAGGTATTTGCTGAAAATGTAGGGACTCGCCAAAAATGTGGGCATCCGCCAATTATGGGAAGATACACTTTTATTTAACATAAAAAATGATCAAAAATCATCCCACCGTACTATACACAGAGTCATAAAAATCCAGTTTTTTTTGTTTTAATTTTTTTAACATTTGATAGACGTTTACCAGTACCTAGACGTTATAGAAAAAGCTATACTTACATTCTAACATATTTAATGTCCAATGTTACAACTTTATGTAATTAACTACCTGACATAACCCAATTGAGCATCACTAGAAAAACTCTTAAGATGGCTTTCCACTAACGTTCACCATCCAACCTGATACAACTGAGGATCTGCAAAGAACAATGGCAGAGGATCCCAAAATCTAGGTGTTGTTGCGTTATTCCCCAGAGGACTCATGGCTGTACTGGCTCAAAAGAGTGCTTCGACTCAATACTTGCAAGTTAATATTTAAGTGCGTGCCACATCATACATTATGGTACAGTATTGTACTGTAGTGCCCCTCTCTGCCACAACCCCGCCGAGCAGCAACTTCCTCTCTGTTCGGCGATGAACGGCACAGCCTGGAGCAACGGCCAGTGGCCAAGGCGCACGCACTCTTCATGCACTCAATATTGGCGCCACACTGTGAATACATTTCAGAGGCTCTCCCGGAGGATATTCATGAAAAGCAGCCCTCAGTTATCTTCTTTATTGGCGTAGTAGCAAAATAAACAATATCTCTTCAGTGTCTAAATCAATTGAATGCATCCATCCATCCATCCATCATCTACCACTTGTCCGGGGTCGGGTCGCTGGGGCAGCAGCTTTAGCAGGGAAGCCCAGACTTCCCTCTATCCAGCCACTTCAGCCAGCTCCTCCGACGGGATCCCAAGGCGTTGCCAGGCCAGTCAAGAGACGTAGTCTCTCCAGCGTGTCCTGGGTCATCCCCGGGGCCTCCCGCCGGTGGGACATGTCCGGAACACCTCCCCAGGGAGGCGTCCAGGAGGCATCCAAACCAGATGCCCAAGCCACCTCAACTGGTTCCTCTCAACGCGGAGGAGTATCGCCTCCCGGATGACCGAGTTTCTCACCCTATCTCTAAGGGGGAGCCCGGATACCCTGCGGAGGAAACTCATTTCGGACCGCTTGTATCCGGGATCTTATTCTTTCGGTCACGACCCATAGCTCGTGACCATAGGTGAGGGTAGGAACGTAGATCGACTGTTAAATCGAGAGCTTTGCCTTTCGGCTCAGCTCCTTCTTTACCACAACGGACCGATACAGAGTTTGTATCACTGCAGACGCTGCACCGATCCGCCTGTCGATCTCCCGCTCCAACCTACCCTCACTCGTGAACAAGACCCCAAGATACTTGAACTCCTCCACTTGGGACAGGATCTCATCCCCGACCCGGAGAGGGCACTCACCCTTTTCCGACTGAGGACCATGATCTCGGATTTGGAGGTGCTGATCCTCATCCCAACCGCTTCAAACTCGGCTGCGTAACGCTCCAGTTAGAGTTGGAGATCACGGCTTGAAGAAGCTAACAGCACCACATCATCTGCAAAAAGCAGCGATGCAATGTTGAGGCCACCAAACAAGACCCCCTCAACGCCTCGGCTGCGCCTAGATATTCTGTCTATTGAAGTTATGAACAGAATCAGTGACAAAGGGCAACCTTGGCGGAGTCCAACCCTCACTGGAAACGAAATCGCCTTACTGCCGGCAATGCGGATCAAACTCTAACATTGGTCATACATTGACCGAATAACCCGTATTAGGGGGCTCGGTACCCCGTACTCCCGAAGCATCCCCCACAGGACTCCCAGAGGGACACGGTCAAACGCCTTCTCCAAGTCCACAAAGCCCATGTGGACTGGTTGGGCGAACTCCCATGCACCCTCGAGGACCGTGCCGAGGGTGTAGAGCTGGTCCACTGTTCCACGGCCGGGAAGAAAACCACACTGCTCCTCCTGAATCTGAGATTCGACTTCCCGACGGATCCTCCTCTCCAGCACCCCTGAATAGACCTTACCTGGGAGTCTGAGGAGTGTGATCCCTCTATAGTTGGAACACACCCTCCGGTTCCCCTTCTTAAACCACCACCCGGTCTGCCAATCCAGAGGCACTGTCCCTGATGTCCACGCGATGTTGTAGAGGCGTGTCAACCACGAAAGCCCCACAACATCCAGAGCCCTTAGGAACGCCGGGCGGATCTCATCCACCCTCGGGGCCCTGCCACAGAGGAGCTTTCCAACCACCTCAGTGACTTCGACCCCAGAGATAGGGGAGCCCACCACAGAGTCCCCAGACCCTGCTTCCTCAAAGGAATGCGTGTCGGTGGAATTGAGGTCTTTGAAGCATCCTCCCCACTGATTCACAACGTCCAGAGTCGAGGTCAGCAGCACCCCATCTCCACTATATACAGTGTTAATGGCGCACTGCTTTACTCTCCAGAGATGCCGGATGGTGGACCAAAATTTCTTCGAAGCCGTCCGGAAGTCAATTTTCCATGGCCTCACCGAACTCCTCCCATATCCGAGTTTTTGCCCCAGCGAACGCCGAAGCCGCATTCCGCTTGGCCAGCCGGTACCTGTCAGCGGCCTCCGGAGTCCCACAGGCCAAAAGGCCCAATAGGACTCCTTCAGCTTGACGTCATCCCTTACCGCTGGTGTCCACCAGCGGGTGCGAGGATTGTCGCCACGACAGGCACCAACCACCTTACCGCCACAGCGCCGATCGGCCGCCTGAACAATGGAACATGGAACATGGTCCACTCTGACTCAATGTCCCCCGTTTTCCTCGGGATAAGGGAGAAGTTCTGCTGGAGGTGGGTGTTGAAACTCTTTCTGACAGACGTGCCAAGCAGACCCTCACAATACGTTTGGATCTGCCCAGTCGAATCAGCATCTTAACCCACCATCGGAGCCAACACACCACCAGGTGGGGGGGGGGGGATGTGTATGCCACACCTGCGCCTCTCACCATGGGCAACTCCAGAGTGGAAGAGAGTCCAGCCCCTCTCGAGAGGATTGGTACCAGAACTCAAGCTATGTGTGGAGGCGAGTCCGACTATATCTAGTCGGAACTTTTCAGCCTCGCACACCAGCTCCACTCCTTCCCTGCTAGAGAGGTGACATTCCATGTCCCCAGAGCTAGCTTCAGTAGCCAGGGGTCGGACCGCCAAGGCCCCCGCCTTTGACTGCCACCCAACTCACTGCGCACCCGACCCCTTTGACCCCTCCCACCGGTGGTGAGCCCATGGGAAGGGGGACCCAGGTTGCCTTTTCGGGCTGTGCCCGGCCGGGCCCCATGGGTATAGGCCCGGCCACCAGACGCTCGCCTTCGAGCCCCACCTACAGGCCTGGCTCCAAAGAGGGGCCCCGATGACCCGCGTCCGGGCAAGGGAAACCAAGAGCCAAAGTTTGCATTCATCATTGGGGTCTTTTGAGCCATGCTTTGTCGGGTCCCTCACCTAGGAATTGTTTGCCATGGGTGACCCTACCAGGGGCATGAAGCCCCAGACAACATAGCTCCTAGGCTCATTGGGACACACAAACCCCTCCACCCCGATAAGGTGATGACTCACAGTTTTTTAACAAGTAAAAAAAATAAAAACTGAAAATATTAACAAGTGGACGGTATGTGCTGATTTGTGCTTTTGTTTTATCGCTCAGTTCTTTAATTCCCAATAATAGATTTGGCAAAGGCATCTTTTGTTGAATTACATTTATAATTCTTTAATTAAAAAATAAAAATAAAATTTTCTTCCTGTAAACATCATTAAATATATAATTTATACATGTATTTAAGGCAAGTTCTAAAATGTCTCAAGTCCTCTTGTATATGTTTAACAAAATTAAAACATAAATCATTCTGTTTTTATTAAGTACTGTCTCAAATGTTCTCCAATGATGGATGATGTAATTTAATGTATGTTTTTTAAATTAATTTATGTACTGTATAGAAAGTATGTATATTGTATATAGTTGAATTTGTTTATTTTTAAAATGTATTTTATTTATTTTAATTTTTTTTACAGATTTTTATTTAATTGTATTTAAAAAAAAAAATTTGGTAAAATTTAATTTTGAAACAAAATTAAATTTTAATTTATAAACAAATTTGACTTGCAAACAACCTCTCGGAACCCATTGTTTTTGTAAATTGAGGACTACCTGTACTTATGACCAGGTGACATTTCAGTTTTTCTTTTTTATAAAGTTACAAAAAATTCTACATTTTCTGTTTTTTTCAGTCAAGATGGGGTGCTGAGTCTGCATTAATTGGAAATAAAATGAACTTTTTGATTTCAGCAAATGGCTGCAATGAAACAAAGAGTAAAACATTTAAGTTAAGAATTGCTGCTATTTTTCCTGCAAGCTGTAATAACCACATGCTTTTCATCTTGGAAAAAGTACAGTACAATAACGATTATGAGACACTAATGCAATAACTTTAAGAAATTCAACATATCCAGTCATATTGCTCCAATACGACTTTTTACACTGGGTACGGAAAGTATTCAGACCCCTTTAAATTTGGCTTTAGGGAATTGTAAACTTTCCTTAAAAACCCTTTTAAGGCTTAGGCTTACTGAGATTGTTTTTTTTTAAGGAACCCAGACAATACCACGTACTGCACTTGTCAACAACCACCCAGAATTTTCTTTCCATCTTTTGTCCCCTTTCTTTTCATGTGCAATTTATCTTCAATCAAAGTCGAAGCCTGTCAGACACACAGAATACTAAAGGCACTCTGAGGTTAAAATTGGAGATAATGACCCGTTACAACTAATTTCTCTACATCCTCTTCAGAGTCTTTAAGGATGACACAAACCAAATTTGGCAACCAAATACTCAACATCAAGCAGGTCTTAGAGAACAAAACCCCTTTTGTGGTGCGATCCTTGACTTGCCGCCATCTGTAGAGTGATGTTTGTCTTAAAGATCAGTCAAAGATGGAGGAAATAAGCCAGTTGATGAAACTTTGAAGGCACCAAGTCTGAAATAATGGCAGCACTTGACTTGAGCAGCGGCATCAATCAGTGAAATAGATCTGAGTAAACGATGGAGAGCGCCTGCCAAAATGAGACTCTAGGATGAGAGGTATGGTGATTTGTTAGCCATGTGTCTCTGTGTACATGGATGAATCATAATGCACTGTGAGAGCTGCTGGGAAATGCCATCACCATCATTATCATTATGTCCCTGTGCATGGGAAGAAACTGTGAACAGTCCTTAACCTCATGACACACTATTTATTTCATTTTAATATAATTTTATGCAACAATTATGACCAAAAAAAACAGCATTTGTACCACTGACCCAAAAGGCAATGAAATTATGTAGCAATTTTGTTCGAACTCAAAGTACTTTAGCTCGTAAGAACATAGGGTAGAAAGTTTAAATTTAAAAAAGTGAACTGACAAGGTGGAGACAAAAACAAAAGCAGAAAGGGAAGACATATACAGGAGACAAAGGAGATCAAGACCTGATCATAAAAAAATTCAACAGAAAAATTTCTGGCGTCAAACCAAAACTCATGAATGATCACAGTCACTTTCTCTTTAGCAAGTGAAACGGGCTTAAAGGGATACTTGACTCATTGAGCTATTTTCAGCAGTAAAAAGTTCATATTTTGTCCAGAATTAATTTGGTAACTTCATTATTTTTCATGTAGCCTACAATTAATACCTTTAAAACAAATTTTGTCACTTGCTGTCCCCTGAAGATGACATCACTTGTGCTGAGGAAATATGTACTTAACAATCACGACTCACCTGTTTTCTAGGTTTGATCAGCAAACTGAGCCATGATTTGCCATTACCCATTTCCTCAGCACAGGTGACGTCATCATCAGTCGATAGCAAGTAGCAACATTAAGTTTTTAAAGATATTAATTGTTCAAGAAAAATAATCAAGTTATCACATTAATTGTAGACAAAATATTAACTTTTTAATGTTGAAAATGGCTCAATCAATCAAGTATCCCTTTAAAGTGGAAGTCAACCTTAAACATTTCTTGACAATAATATATGTGACCTCAACTAGTCTAAACATGACATTCTGATTAATATTACATTTGTGAAATATGAGTTATAAAGCAAACTCCAGACATTTTTATCCATCTCAGGGGCGGCCAGTTTGCCACTTGCTGTCGACTGAAGATGACATCAACGTTGCACAGATCTGCTTGGCAACGGTCGGGTGACGGTGGTACTTCGTGAGAGAAAGAGCGGGCGGTCCCGCACGGCCGGAGGTGAGACCAGCCAGTCCCCGCTCTCTCTCATCCCCTGACGGCGGTGCGGGGCCTGCCTCGTTGCTGAATGGCTTCCGCGAGCCGGAGACACGGGGGCGGCTTCCGCGAGCCGGCGGCCCTGTTGGGCCCATCGATGCCAAACAATTTCCGCGATCCAGCGGGAATGCATATTATGATCAAAAACCTGAACAAAAATTGTTTTTCTTTAGGAAGAAAAAATACAGTGTATATGTTGAAGAGGATCTTCTGCCCAGATTTAGTCATAACTGTTTTAATTTACTTATTTCCTCAGTAGAACTTTTATCTGTGGATGTCTCTTTGTGAGTGCTGTCGCAATTTCTGCTCGTGCCGGCATGTCTGGGGGGCCTCCTCTATTTCCACAACAATAGACCATTTGTCTGTGGTTGAAGTCAATGTGTTAGTATGATTTCTTTGTAAGTCTTATCTCATGCCGGCTGTCGTCATGTCTGGAGGACCTCCTCTATTTCCACAACAATGGGCCATTGTCTGTGGTTGAAGTCAATGTGTTAGTATCTCATGTCCGGTGAACTCCGGGTGGACTGTTTCCTGGGGGCTTTGTGGTACCGCCCTTCAAGATAGTATAAGAATGTTGTAAGTTCTCTGAAACTTCGCACTTGTGAGAGGCTGCAGCCATTGCTTGGAACTCACTTGTGCCCGGAATATTCTGTAGAAATAAAAGCTTCGAAGTGACTGTTCATCGATCTCCAGCCTGGAAAACATGTGGAAGAAAAATATCCTTTTCTTCAACAATGTGCATGAAACAAGCACAAACGCTGCAACAGAATAATTGTGTAATTCTGGGTCAGTTTCTCAGCAGATGGGGGGGCTGGGTGAACTCTGGATGACCTAAAAAATATTTGCTAGTAACTGCAAAACAGTAGCAGCACAAACAAAACTTTTTATGGCAAAAACGTAACAGACTATTCCCCTCAAATTTTACGTGAGGTGGTGGTGCAACTTCACAACAAACAAAAGGCTGAATTTGACTCGCATCAGGCTAGACTGCTGGCCCGGGCGGGATTGGCGACCCCGCGAAGGACGTCCGATCCTCCGGATTCATGCCAGGCTAGGCTAGGTGCCGCGCTGCCTTCAAAGGGCATCCAGAGACTTATTATCATCTACTTCCAAATACCTCTGCGCTATTTCCTTGTTTAGCCCTCTCGACGGTATTATGCCAATAGTGTCACTATAGCAAAGTGACGCCATGCCGCACGCTTAGCTGTGTGGGGAAAGGAGGTATCACTTTATGCCACAGCCTAACTCCCGATTTCCAATCACGTGATCGGATCGGGATATCCCTATTATTGTCAAAAAAAAATTGGGGGGAGTTGACTTTCTCTTAATTTCTCAGCAGCAACCCAATCATTAAAGGTGTTGTAATCACCAAATAAATTAAGTGATTAAATTATTGTTTTAAATTAGCTAATTTCTGTCCTCACAGCTGCACTTCACGTGTAGTTATAGGTTTAGAAAATCTGACTGTATCAGGTTGCTACTGTACGTTTGCTTGTATAATCCAACAGCTAATGGCCATGTGCAATTATTTGGAACAATGTAATGGTTTTATGGACAAGAACTAGTTGACACGTTCAAAGAGTGTAGATTATCAGCTGATAACGTACACAATATCATTTCCTGAGCCAATCAGTAGAAAGTCAACAGTGGCAGCAAAGAAAAACATAGTGCTACGAACCACAGTGGAATTAGGAAGGAGATTATCGCACCATTGTAACTACCGTGACTACCTCTGTAAATACTGGCACGAGGATCCCCTGACGTTAAACAACGCACACAAAGACCGCTTAGTAATCTAACAATATGCCCAATGTAAAATACACAAACTCAGCACTGAATAAAGATAGCATTAACATAGCATTTATCATCCACTGATGCCATCACACCACAACAATAAAGGTAAGGTATCTTTTTTTTTTAAATACTGTACAGGGTGTAAATGTAAAAAATATATGGAAATTAAAATAGGAATTTTCTGTTTTGGGCGCTTGGGAACGGATTAATTGCATTTACATTGTTTCCTATGGGAAAAAATGTTTCGGAGGTTGAACAATTCGGAATTTGAACACTTCACAAAAATGAATTATGTTCAAACTCTGAGGTACCACTGTATTTATAATTTGTTTATGCTTTTTTTTTTTTTTTTGCTAGAGTATACAGAAGGCTTTGATGCAGCCTCTGAACTGAAGAGAACGCTTGAAGGAATGGTAGTTGCTACAAAAACATCCAGCAGGTAGCAGCAGAGTATAAGAGATCAACCAGGCCCATGTTGCAACAAGCTGTTTTCCCCAGTGTTTTCAACAGATTTGTGAATAATGATTAGACTAATCTATATTCTAATGCTAATTGTTGCAAAACGGAAACAAATAGAAATATACCTTTTCTTCCTGATGAAAGAAGAGACTCTAATCTCTCTTTTGGTTGGTTCCATGTTTTTATAGCAATAGAACACGATATTCTGTGGGCCTTGCAAAATCAGTCGAAATCCAGTAAACAGCCGGGAGCGAAGGGGGTTCCTTCAGTGAAAATGGCTGCGAGTGAATGAGTTGAAGAACAAAATTATGTTATAAATTATAAATAAAAAACACACAAAAAAGGAAACATTTTCACTTCATAATGAGCGAACATACTAGTTAATTTTTTTTAGCTAACTTTTTTTTTCTTTAAAAAAAAAAATTTGCATGGCAGAACAATATTTTCCTCGCTACAAATCCTCCCTCTAGATTTTGGTCTATGAGAAAGCACAGTAGAAATTTTGCCAGCTAAATCAGAACATTTGCTTTGGTTTGTTGAAATGTAATCAACACAGCAACTTTGTAAGACTGTCATCATTAAAGTGTGCATAGTCATTTTCGCTTTTTAAAAGTAATCCAACAGCTCTTGCACTCAGTGTACTATCTATACTGAAGTTGGACCAATGGACCGCTACCTCTAAACGTGGGCCGATTTCTTGAAGAGAGAAGAGCAAATCAATAGTATCACATCGATCTCAGAAGACAGTGGCCCACTGAGCAAACACATTTTTTGGGGGGTATTCAGTCTTTTTTTTGTCGCTGTGTCATCTTAACGATTGATTCTCGATCCTGTCAATCAATCTGCTTTAACGTCGTGCGTGTTTGTTCCATTTTAAAAAAAATGACAAACGGCTTCTACTTTTTAAGAAAATCCTTGAATACACCTTTAACTCTTTGAGCGCCGTTGATGTGAATTGTCGTCAACAGGACTCTTTATGAGATGACAGGGATTATTTAAATTTTTGAGAAGTGATGATGTAGTGGGACCATAAGTCTGTGTCACACAAATCAAGTCATCAATACCATTTAATAATAAGTGATTCTCAATTGCAGCTCATATTGATGCACTGTTGAGTTGAGTCTATAGACTCAGGATAGGAGCCTTTCACTAAAAATACCATCTCACAAATAGTGTATCTTACAAGAGTGACAGCTGTTCAGTTTTTCCATCCCTGGCCTCATATGCTATAACGGCTTTGACTGCCTCATCTCGCTAATGACAGTTACTGTGACCTCTTGTGAATAACACTGACTGTCAGATGAAAGATGCATATTAGCTCCACAAGAAAGGGTACAAACCTTTTCAAGGAGATCTGTGCATTGCAAAAAATTCCCCCGATGTTGCTCTCAAGCGATTCATTTTGACCCCTAAATCCAATACCATTTTCCCAGCATATGTGTCACATCCACAATACACTTTAAGTACTCCCTTCTCTTGCTTACCTCAGAGAAACTTAGAGAGTCCATTTGCTGTACATTGCCTTTTGATTGATTTGCTTTATAGCTATGCCAGAAGACTACACTGTCTTTGTGGCATTGTGTGGTTTCCAAGTTTTGATCAGAGCATTCACAAATTCCTCCTGTTTTAGTTTCTTGCCAAACACTCTACAAGCAAAACAGAATGCAACATTTCTTCTCAAGGAAAATTCCAGTCATGTCAATCTTTGGAGCCAATTGTACTGAAACCGAGGCAACTAAAGTTGTTTTTGACAAGTGACCTTATCGCCTAAATCAATAGCAATATCTGCATACACTGTCCGTAAAACTGGTGCCCTCTCACCCTCACAGACTCCATCTCCATGGTAGGATCTTGTCATCAGCTCCCTCATCTAAAAAAAGGCTCAACAGAGGATATTCTTCCTGCAGCAGGTGAGCAAACTCAAGTTGCCTACCAAGATGGCGTATTCAGGACCTGAACATCTCCAAGACCCAAAGGCGTGCAGCACGGCCTACAGTTAATCCTACTCACGCTCAGAGGTGGAAAATCTAGATCCAGAAAGTAAAACCCTGCCACAGCTTGGCCCTAGTCACAAGTGCTCTTACTCAACCTGCACGTAGACAAGTGGTTGAGCAGAAGCACGAGTGGCTAATTGCACCATCGGACTGAAAAGGAAATACTAACTGTGAATGTATGTTTCACTAACAGCGGCAATCAAATCGATTGATTGCTTCCACTTGTGTATCTTTGTGTACCATTCTCTGGTCTGCTGCTCCCTTTCACCTCCAAAACACTCTCCTTGCCTTTTTATTTCTCTTAGCAACATAAACATAAATGTTTAAAGACAGTGATCCATGAAACGAAGTGGAGCTATAATGTGGTTTCTTTATGTAGTTAATTAGTGAGGTTGTTTACTCCATAAAAATCAAAGCCCCTTTTCACCTGCGTCTTTTCCAGGTTTGGCTCCCTCTGTCTGCAATCTCTTTGCACTTGCACTCTTTCCATGCAGCTGAAGAACGTATGTTCATCTATGGATGAATTTCCGGGAAAATCTCACATTGCACCGCCTATTCCGGTAGTGGCCGTCGTTATTTGTTTTTTTCAGAGAATCTCGATTAGTTGCCTGAGTTTTTAAGTATTTTTTCGGCCGAGTGTGGTTGTGTGCATTTGTCAAGGCATCGAAGAAGAGGAGAGACGACAGTACACCAAGTGATCACTGCTGTGTGTCCACATAGACAGGTTGCAACTCTGCTTTGTTTTTTTCTCTTAGCTGACCACCAGAGACTTTTGTTGTAACTTGTTAACATTCGCAGGGATAACTTTGTAGTTGTTGACCACACAAGGGCGCCTTTTGTTAACAGTAGAACCAGAGCTGTATTGAAGCTTAAACTTTAATGTGTTGTTTCTCCATCTATCCATCTATTTTCTTAACCGCTTGTCCTCACAAGGATCACGGGGGGTGCTGGAGCCAATCCCAGCTGGCTTCGGGCAGTAGGCGGGGTACACCCTGAACTGGTTGCCAGCCAATCGCAGGGCACACAGAGACAAACAACCAGCCACACTCACTCTCACACCTATGAACAATTTAGAGTGTTCAATTAACCTGCCATGCATGTCTTTGGAATGTGGAAGGAAACCGGAGCACCCAGAGGAAACCCACGCAAGCACAGGGAGAACATGCAAACCCCACCCAGGCCCAGGAAGACCGAAGCCTGGACTCGATCTCACGTCCTCGGGACTGGGAGGCGGACATGCTAGCCAGTCAGCACGACTGTGTTGTGAATGTTAAAAGACTTGCAACTGGACTTGGACTTGACCAACAATGACTTGTGAGTTCACTCGGACTTGAGCCCTTTGACTTGAAAAGACTTTGCGTCTTCCACCAAAACAAAAAGATTAAAATGTATTTTAACGAGTAAGTTCCTCTCGTTTGCACGCGTGTGTGCGAGCTGGGCTGACAGCGCCATCATTCAGACATGTCAGGGAAGCCGCAAAGGCACAAACACAACCCGCCTACGCTTAACCCCTGGGCGTTATTATAGTTTGATTAAATTCTTGTAATTTTTGCCAAAATCTGGCATTTCCTTTGAAGTGTGATAACTTAGTCATTTATGAATATTTTTTTCACTTTCAACCGCTCAAAATGTTCACTGGCATCAGACCTATCTATGCATATATAGTTAAAAAAAAAAAAGTTTTTAATGCCCTCTATGGACAATAATAGCAGTATTATGCTAACAGCAAAATTAACTATGCTGTATATATATATATATGTAAAATAAAGGTCTAATTTGAATATTTCATATGACATAGTTAGAGGCTCAAACAAGGTCATAAGTCATAACAATAGAATTTTTTTATGCATGCCCAGTTTTTACACAATGGCATTTTTCAAAACTCTTGTAATTTTGCCAAAATCAGGCATTTCCTTTGAAGTGAGATAACTTAGTCATTTATGAATATTTTTTTCACTTTCAACCGCTTAAAATGTTCAGTGGCATCAGACCTATCTATACATATATAGTTTTTATTTAATTTAATTTTTTTAATGCCCCCTATGGACAATAATAGCGGTATTATGCTAATAGCAAGACTAACTATGCTGTATATATATATAAAATAAAATACTAATTTGAATAATTTATATGACATAGTTAGAGGCTCAAACAAGGTCATAAGTCATAACAATAGAATTTTTTTATGCATGCCCAGTTTTTCACAATGGCATTTTTCTGAATAGCACAAAACTCTTGTAATTTTGCCAAAATCAGGCATTTCCTTTGAAGTGAGATAACTTAGTCATTTATGAATATTTTTTTCACTTTCAACCGCTCAAAATGTTCAGTGGCATCAGACCTATCTATACATATATAGTTTTTAATTCAATTTTTTTAATGCCCCCTATGGACAATAATAGCGGTATTATGCTAATAGCAAGACTAACTATGCTGTATATATATATATATATATATATAAAATAAAAGACTAATTTGAATATTTCATATGACATATTTAGAGGCTTGAATAAGTCCATAAGTCATAACAATAGAATTTTTTCTGCATGCCCAGTTTTCACACAATGACAGTTTTCCGAATAGCACAAAACTCTTGTAATTTTGCCAAAATCCGGCATTTCCTTTGTAGTGAGATAACTTAGTCATTTATGAATATTTTTTTTCACTTTCAACCACTCAAAATGTTCAGTGGCATCAGACCTATCTACACATACCTGTATATAGTTTTTTTTTTAAATGCCCCCTATGGACAACAATAGCAGTATTATGCTAATAGCAAGACTAACTATGCTGTATATATATATAAAATAAAAGAATGATTTATATATTTCATATGACATAGTTAGAGGCTCAAACAAGTCCATAAGTCATAACAATACAATTTTTTTATGCATGCATTTTGTATTCATTTATTAGCCTTTGGTGCCACCTAGTGGATTTTTGTGTTAACACTCTAAACACACAAATTCCTCTATTTTCATGTTTATGACTCGTCAAAGAAGCGATTGCATCAATAATCACGGAAAAT
Source organism: Vanacampus margaritifer (assembly GCF_051991255.1). Classification (NCBI taxonomy): domain Eukaryota; kingdom Metazoa; phylum Chordata; class Actinopteri; order Syngnathiformes; family Syngnathidae; genus Vanacampus; species Vanacampus margaritifer. Next base: position 4,460,928 of record NC_135441.1, on the reverse strand, counting down.
GCATTATAACACATCAGGTTTACAGCATATCAAAAACTGTGATTTATAATGGTAGTCAATGAGCCAAAATCGGGCATTATTACAACAACTTCGTGTGAATCTCTCCCTTGGTAATAATTATAAATTACAGCATGGCGCCAATTTGAACTTCTACATTTTTAAACAATCCTGGTAAAATGTCAGGTCCCTAGTGTATTTTTTTCAAGTGCTTTTTCTTTGATGAAAAACAGAAAAAAGCCAGAAAATGGACAAATAACGCCGAGGGGTTGCAAACTTCAAAATAAAGCTGACCATGTTTTTATTGAAATGACGTATTTTCTACCACCATTATCACAATGCCACCCTGAAAGTATATTAAATAGCGAATTTAGGAAATAGAGAATTTAGGAAGTTAATTACGCCGTCATCGCACGATACAGTACAAGTCTCCGGTGTTCGTGGTTAATAGCTAACTGTTAGCGTTAGCATCAAGTGCCTGGCTAGCAACAGTAGTTTGACAGCCGTTGCTTGGCTCCAATCATTTATTAACAGACAACAGGTATGTCTTAGCGGACTGGCTTGGCTGGGCGATCTAATTAGTAGTTTTAAAATTCTGATAGACATAGTGTTAAAGCAAGGAGCGACCCCTGTTCTTTTTCAGTGGGTTAAAGATTAAGGCTTAGAGTTTTACATCACATCAACAGTTGAAGTCTCTTCCTGCACTGCAAGGTTGGGTGCATTCATACATTGAATACGGAAGGGCTTTGTGCATATAGTTCATAGCAGTGATACTCATTGAGGCTCGCGGGCCACATGTGAGTCATTTAGCTTTAATTGGCGACTAGTGGCATGTTCTAGTCATGGGACAGTTTTGACGATTTTAACAGGTGTAACCCTCCTCAAGGAGCATACACAAAAGAAAAGGAGGAGGAAGATGAAACCGGTGTTAGAATTAGTGATTGGATACACATGGCTCGCAGTTTGCAGTGTCCTTAAAAAAAGAAAACAAAAATAGGAATGGGCAAGTAACGATACCAGGTATCGGTATTGAAGGTATTATTTGATTACTATATTAAATGTAATCTTTGCGTGTTCGAAATTATTGCAGATGAGATCTGATGAAGAAGCTTCTTTTGCAAAAGATTTATTTTAGGAGCTCCTAAAAGACACAAGACATGCTTACATTCAAAGGTGATGTTAAGCCTCGAGTGTATCCATATGAAAAACACACAGTCGCTTTATAGATGAAAAAAGCATACTCCTCCTCTGAGGCTGGACAAAAGGTTAGCAATTATAATAGACAGACAAGAGATTTACTGACATGTTTACTCCAGTTTCGTCCAAAGCCGGAAATATATGATTAGACAGGTACTACCATGCGACCTAGACTCCCTCAGACCCACAGTGTTATCACCCTGAGAACATGCCTCCCCACTGCATTCCTATCTCCCCAGCTGGAAGGGAGTGAAAAGTGTTATTCATTACACTACAGTTATATGTCCAATATATTTCACACAAACATTATCACAGTTATATGGCATCTATATACTATAAGTAAATTCATAAACAGTAAAAATATGCATAGAAAATGTTAAATGTCTTCAGTCCCTCAAAGAACAAAATATATTTGTTCAAAATAAGACATTTAATCCCTTAGAAATAGTCTAGAGAAAAATTCCAGCCGGATCTTCATCTGATGTCGCCACCGCGGTCATAGCTTTAGAAGTTACAGATTCAACCATCATATAAGACGACTTGTTTTGTACATCTTGCTTTTCAATGGCTGTGGCAATAAGCCGCGTGCACAACGATCTCAAACAAGGAATATAGCAACAACCGCAAGTTGTCAAGAAAGCTGCAAATACGGATATCGAAATGAAAACTGATGAAACCAAACTTTTATATCTTCCAAAAACATCCATCCAGTTATCCCAAATTGACGTATCGATACCGGACTGCTCTTTCATTTTTATTATGTGTTCGGAGTCCCTCAATGGCATTGGTTAAACTTCCACCCGGTGCAGTGTTATTAGGAATAAAAGTACAACATTTTTCTCCGAACATTGACCAAACTCCACCCCTTTCTGCAAGTAACATATCAAGGGCTATACGATTCTGATTTAGTCATTTTAGGTTGTTCTGTCTTACTCATAGTTTTATCAATGCAAATTAAAATTGGAAAATAGGGATCAGTTCCAGAGAACCATGCCCACAACATTAGGCCATAACAAAAGGTGTTATTTATGGTTACATTAGGTGGCCGGATATTACCTTCAGGAAGAACAAAAGTTAATTCGAATTGATGTCCCATTCTTCTCAATGTTACTCTCTTGGCAAAATAAACTGCCTCCCCACTGGAACCTGACGGCCAGTATTGGCCACTTTGGGTGGTAATGAAGGTACTCCAGTCCAGTCGTAAAACACTACCTGTCAAATACCACCAGTACTTGAGCCAAAGGCCCCCCTTCGTCAGCCCCCCACTACTAAATCCCTTCAAAGATTTAATGGGGAGTTTGACAGATGTGTTTGTGTTAGGAGCAACGGTCAGGACAATTGAGTTATTATACGCCCAGTTCATTATCCACGGGATTTGGGTGGAAATAACATTTCTTTTATCACGGTGTGTTGTATTCAAACTCACGTCAAGGGGTTTCATGAAAAACCAAATAACACAACAATTAACAAGAGAAAAACCGTCACAACGCAGCAACTAGTAGCAGAGTTCTTCATCGAAGCCATCTTGAGAAGAAGTTCTTTTGTCGAAGGAGAAGGATGTTCGTCAGTCGTAGGTTGATGATTTTTTTTTTTTAGAGGCGTTGTCAGCCTTTTTCCGAACCCTGGCTCACTGCCAGAGATCGCAGGAAAGGTCACGGGACTTCATTCCCAGTGTGACTCTATCCTTGTGAATTGATGAAAAGGGGCATGTGACTCAAATCACCATTGAGTGATTTCTCCCTTTCAAACAGCAGATTGACACTTGGCCAGCTTTGCCCATGGAAAAGGCACTACAATGAATCTCCTTCCAGGACCTCCCCCGCTGCAGCTTCCCTCCTTGGACAGCTTGTCAGGTAGACCCTGGAAACGGCGTGGTTTGGATCCGTCAGATGGCTCCAACTGGTGTGGGCGTAGATCATCAGATGGTTGCCCTTGGTGGCATTGTTGAACCAGAAACAGCCGGCCTTGTAGATGAGAGGTGATACCAAGTATCCCCTTTTCGATACAAGCGCACCGCACAGGATGTACGCTCCTTGACCTTAAATGGACCTAGCCAACGAGGACAAGACCATTTCCGTTTAGTTACTTTCAACCACACATATTCACAATCATTTATTTTTGAAGGAACTTCTGGTTGGTTATCTGTTAGCTTAGAGAATGTAGACACTATCTCTTTAATTACCGGGGGCCTCTCAACGAGTGACTCCCCCAACGGAACATTGGGGGCGGGAAACAGCCTGTTTTTATGACCCTCAAAAGGAGTCCAGCCTTTTGATATCTTATGAAGTTTTTGTTTTTTCAAATGGGTTTGTCTAATCCAATATTCCTAAGAAGCCCTTATAATAGTAGATAATGATTAATCAAATATTTTACCATGATATTTACTATTGTAGATTTAGCATAAATGCACTTTTTATCATACATCAAATTTCTGTATTTTTTACGCTGGTTTTTATTATAGCAGTGTAAATCATTTAAAAACAACATCATCTTAACTCAGAACTATTCATGTCCGGCCGGGCCATAAACAGTCTGAGAAGAGATTTATATATATTTATACCTTTAATAAACACTGCAGTCCTGCAGTTCATTTTTACAACTTGTCTCATAAAATAATGTCCACCAGGTGTCCCAATGTTCCTTCCACACCTAAATGGCAAATTCCATGGGCTCTAGAAATTATACTTTTCAATTGTTTCTGAAATTGAATATACTTACCTTATTTTCACCATGAGTTGTCTTCGCCCGCACTTACTTTTCCTCCCATGGTCAAAATCCGAACACTTCAATTCTCCATCTGTGAATTAATTCACTCACATACTATAGAAGTATCACCTCATTCAGACTAACTTATAGTCTTATATTGATTTAATTCAACATGAACTGTTTGTGTGCATACCTTCCTTCGTGACACACACAGACAGACCAGTAACTGACTCCCTCATCTGATAAAGATCAATTTTGATCATTTCAGACCTGAATGTGAAAACTGCAGCCGCTTACAAATTGCTGCTTCAAAAAGGGAAAAAAAACTGACACCTTGTGTCCCGTTGATAATAAAAAACAATTGGGCAATTTGGCCAACACCAAAACTACAGGAGCAGATCCTGCTTAGCTTGCAACAATTCATAAAAACAAAAACCCTTGAGGCGCAAATTTGAATCCTGTCCAGGCAACACAGAGTGAGGAAAAAGCAAACTAACTATAAAATAAGATAAAAGATCAGAATATCTACTTCAAATAAACCAAAAAGTAATCTTAAAATGCTAATTATCCTCACCTCTTTTACAGAGTAGTGGGGCTTGTACAACACAGTAGGCAACTTTGCAGATCATGACCCAATTAAAATCAGTGCTGCGACCTTAATCAAAAATTAAAAATTTTAACCAGCAATTTTGCCGTAAGTGTTCCACATCTGAGTCCAATCCAGAAGCTAAAATTTAAAAGGAAACTGGGCAAAAAATTAGAAGACCAAATTCAACAAGCATCAAACAACGGAAAATATAGTAGTTCTCAATTTCCGAAACTGCGTTGCTATAGATCACATCTCCTTTTCCGACACAGTACAGAGTGCAAACTGTACTCAAAACAGACCAAAATATGACTCAAAGGCCGATCTCAGATGACTCGAACTTTGAGTCCACACTAGAGTTCATATTCCTTCCTGTCCTTGTTGATAGCAGTTTATGCAGGGCAAAGTTCAAAGCAGGCCTTAGCTGTCACTGGAGACCCCTGACAGTTTCATCAGGACGGCTGTGATGAGAGTTTGAGATGTCTGCTCAAAGAGTTGATGGACATTTTGCTCAGATAATTCATAAGAGTCATTGAACAGTCTCATGGCGAGCGGATTTGTAGTATACCATCCTTTTCGCAGTCCGTGTGATCACTCCCCCCCCCCCCCGAAAGTGACCATTGTTCAGTTCGCCGTCCACTCTGTGCCCAACAGCCAGGTTATTCCAGCACGTTGGAGACACCCAAGAACAACACCTCTCGTCAAAGATTGAACCTGCCTGAAACACTTATACACTCGGAACAGACAGAGGGAGATGAGATCACAGCAAGAGATTTATATGCTTGTTATAATTAAAAATAATAATTTTCTCAAAAAATATGTATTTTGTAGTTTTATTTAAATATGTTCACTACACTATAGCAAGTAGTATTACTATATTTACGCATATGTCTACCATAGACTTCTTCTTCATTACATGTTACCTTAAATTTAAGAAAATGTGACAGCTGTCAGTCACCCTGGCCACTTGGAGGAAAGTCCTCTCCAGACTTCTAGAATGGGACTCAGATAAGGACAAAGGTTAAATCATTTTCACACCTACGAATAAGTTATCAGAGATGCAGGGGGAATCAAAAAATCAAAAATGAAAAGTCTATTTCAATTAAAATTTGGTTTTATTACTCATTCAACTATAAAAAACACAGATCTGATTTTTTAAAAAATAAAATAAATAATATGGATAGTGGCCAGTAGGTATCATCTAGACCTCTTTATCTTTCCGCATTCTTCTCTTACCTAGAAAAAAGAAAAGCTCCCATTACAGGACACATTGCCCTCTGACTCCTATTTTCCACACAAATCCCCCCTCGTCCCATTTAAGACACAGGGAAGGAGCAGAAAAAGGGGGAGGGAAGATCACATTCGAACCTATTTTTTCCTACATTCCTATACGAAAAACAAACACCATTATCACACCAGTCTTTTCTACTCAAAAACAACACCAAACATACAGTTAAAGATTTTAAAGAAAAACAAATGAAATATCCATCCACACATTTCTTATTCACAATTACAGATTCAGTTAACTTCCAAACCACCCGGATAGCCCCCACTTTCCTTATCTAGGTCTCATTCAATTACTCAACAATTCTCTCAACTTTTTCAAACTTTTGGGGCACATACGCACACACATACCAACTAGAAAACTTCCCATTATAATCACACAATTGACCCTAGTCATTTTATAACAAAAAACATTCTCTCCTAATCACACAAATCACACATGCTCCAGATTAGTACGCCATCTAGAACCAATAGACTGTGGAATCTCCACATGCCGAGCCAATTCCAATCCGAAAACTTTTGCCTTATTTAATCTATTTTCCGGGTCATGTCTCATTTCCAACAATTTTAAGCTGGCGGAGATTTTAGCCTAGCATTCGCCATGCGTTCATCAAACACGTTGCCGTTAGCCGAGCCGTGGCTAGCGGACTCGCTCAACACAGCTTTACGAGCAACTTTCACAGAGCTGCCCAAAGCAAGCATTCTAGCGTTAACCAACATTTGGTCCACGACCTTACATTGTCGTCTCACTTTTTTCCATTTAAAGAAAATATAGATGTGTTTTTCACGGAGTCAATCAGCATCTGGCGCTGTTTTACACAAGCAAGCTCTACAGACTTCATTAATGCAATCAGACATGTCTCAGATATTAACGGTGGGAACCAACCTTTATCACAATTAGTCCGCATCCATTCATTTAAAAGATTTTTCATCTTCCGCCGTCGCCGTGGTGGCAGCGCTTCAGCCATGACGAGCGTTGCGGCCGTGACTTGTTCGCTTAGCGAGAGGCTTTGAGTATGGACCGGAAGTTTATGCAAATCAAACCACCCTGAGTCTCGGTCAAAAATGTCATCCATTATATGTAGTAAGTCAGTCGTTATAATATTTATTAACTCTTTCACTGCCAGACGTTTTCCGAAACGGGTTGTCCCCACTGCCAGCCGATTTAAGCATTTTGAGTGATCTTTCAAGGTCCACAGAAAATGTTGTGTTTGGATTATGGAAACACAAATACTACTAAATAAAAGATTGGACTCTCATCTTTCATCAGAAAAAAAAAAGTTTGTTTCTAGCTTATTCCGTTCTTCAGTAATCAACAATAGAAAATGGTAACTTTCACCGAAATTCTCTGTTTTGAAACAAAAAGTGGAGAAAAACGGCTTTTTGTGAAACGATGTTATTTCATGCACTTCAGTGAATTGTACACTTCTTTTTGTCCATGAATGATGCCACAAACACCTAAATAGTGCTTTACTTCTATAAAACAGTACCACCAACAATGAAAAAGTCTTTTTTTATAGCAAAAAAAACAGTTTATTTACATAGATAACAGAAACAATTTGACAAACTATTTACAAAGGTGTACAACTGTGCATGTGTGATTATTTACAATTGTGTGGATGTTTGAACTACATAAATTTTACTTTTGTGTGGTAAACAGTGTAACACTCGCCTGCGTGCAAGGGGACACTGCAAGATTTGCACCACAGCCTTGTCTCACTGCGAATGCCCCTTCGCATGCAGACCCGACACCTTCTTGCTGGCTTTTTTTTCCGGGAAGTAGCAGGCATGTGTTCCAGCGTGTGTTTGGCCATGTTACCATCAAGTCGGCTTTCAGGATCAAAATACGGTGACCTGGTATTTTGTCTGGCTTCCTCATGCTCTTCCATCCCAACTTCCTCCTGGTCTTGTGGCAACAGCCACCCTCTCACCACCTGCTGGATGAACTCCAAAAAAGGTTGACTCGTCCCAGGATTTTTTTTTTTGTACAAGATGTAAGCATTGAACATGCATATTTGGAAAAGATAGGCAACAAACTTTTTGTGCCACTTCAATGTTTTCCGTGTGAATGGGTGGTACGAGATGTTTTGATCCATCTTGTCCACTCCATTCATCTTGGAATTGTAGTCCACAACACAAATTGGTTTTTCGAAAGGCACTTTTTTTTTTTGTGCCTTCCGCCACACCTCCATTGTCAGCATTTCATCTTTGTGAAACGTTGTCACCATCCTCAACAAACGTTTGTCCTGCCATGCCACAATCATAACATTTGTGTTGTGCCTTATCAGTTTCCCCCCCACCCCAAGGCCAGTGTTGGTTAGGCACGTTATCTCACTGGGTTCACCCCTGTTCTTCCTCAGCGTTCCACAAACATTGGTGCGCGCTGCCAGGAGACGTTCACACAAAGCAATCGAGTTATAAAAATTGTCCATGAATAGTGTGTACCCATTTCCTGGCAGACGATCCAGTAAGTTGAACACTGTATCGGGGAGAGAACAACTAATGCCAACATAGGGTTGCATATTGAAACAATAGCCGGTTTGGGAGTCACACAAAATGTATGATTTGATCCCATATTTGACCGGCTTTTGGGGGTTGTACACTTTGAACGAAAGACGTCCCTGGAAACTCATCATTCCCTCATCAATACAAATATTCCTGCCCGGTTGAAACAGTTCCTTGAACTTGTTTACAACGTGATTGAACACAGGACGAATTTTAAATAGTTTGTCGTCTGAACTGTGTGCCGTCTCGTTGTCGTTGAAGTGCAGGAAACTCCAAATGAGCTGGAAGCGGTTTCGAGGCATTGCGCGACTGAAGAATGGTGTCGTCTCTATTTCGTCCTGAGTCCAATACATTTCGATACTGGGCTTGTTTATATACCCAGTAAGGAATTGGAGTGCAAAAAACGTTTTGAGCTCAGACACAGACACTGGCTTCCAAGCACGACTCCTGCAGTGTGGCAGACTTTCAGCCCGTTTTTGCATTGACTGACGTGCAAATAAGTTTGTCTGATCAGCAATGTGCTGCAGAAGTTCGTCTGTGATGAAGAGCTGCAGGAAGTCAACTGGCCGGGTTGAATTCAGCTCTGCTGCTGCACCTCTTGGTCCTGGCTCCACAGTAAAGGGGAATGAGTTTGGCTGCCAGCCTGCTTCATGCCAGCCAGATTTTTGGGGATCTGCAAATATACATTTCAATATCATATAATATTCATTTTAGATCAGTGTGATGCAATATATATATATATATAAATATATATATTTACGTTTTTTCTTGGATCCACTGGTTGATGGACCTTTATTCTGCTCACTCTGAGGAGCGTCACTCTGAGCTGCAGCTGAAAGAAATATATACAATTACAATAATATCGAAAGAGCGTTTTCTTTTGTTGTTGCGGTGTATTGAAAACACTTTTTTTATACCTCTCTTTGTCGTCTTTGCAGTGGGACGTCGCTGTGAGCACGATCCACGATCTATGAATGCACATTCACGTTACACGAGGTGCTAGCAGCGTGCTAGAAAAGTATCTCATAGCAAGTTTGTGCTTACCTTCGACGTCTTCTGCGGATGAAATACTGTCCGAATCACTTTCTCCGTGGTCAGACTGTACCCACTCCTCCGAAGAATATCCATCGGACTCAGGATACTCTTCGTCGTCGTCCGATTGAACGTCCTCGTGCGGAGAAGTGCTCGGTCATGCACCACGTTTTCCGGCGCTAGCACCGCTAGCCTCCGAGGCCTTAACACGCGGTCGAAGCTGCCGCCGCATCAACGCTGCAACTTCGGCATCAACCTCATTGTCGCCATCATCATCACCTTCGTCGGATTGAACGTCCTCGCGTGCAGAAGTGCTCGGTCGTGCACGACGTTTTCCGGCGCTAGCACCGCTAGCCTCTGAGGCCTGAGGACGTGAACGAAGCTGCCGCCGCGTCAACGCTGCAGCTTCGGCGTCAACCTCCTTATCACCATCATCATCGCGGTCATCATAATGGTGCACTTTAGCACTGGTTGATGCTTCTCCTTTTCCAAAAAATCGATCAAGCGTGGTCTGCTTCTTACCGTCGGTCGCCATTTTTCTTCTCTCTTCAATTCTCGTCTACTCCTCGACGCGCTAGCCCCGCCTGGCCTTTTATACTACTGACGCCCACCCGATCTTGTCAAAAGAGAGTCATCGCTGCCCTCTAGGGGCCAAAAATAGTCCTTAGGCACAACAGACAGACTTGAAACTTTCACCAGACATGCGGGAGGGTTTCCTCTACCCGTTTCAAAAAAAAAAAAAAAAATCATTGGATGACGTCTTTTGACGTCATTGGCAGTGAAGCGTAGGTTTTTACTTGACGTCTTTAAACGTCAGTGGCAGTGAAAGAGTTAAGTCAGTGACGTCTCACTTATGATACTACAATACAACAGATCAAAACTATTCTCATTAATCCCCCCAAAAATTATTATTATATATATATTTTTAGAAAAAGAAAAAGAAAAAACGAAACAGAAATCAAATATCTTTTTTTTTTTTGCGCGACTTACTAAAATACTTATCCGGATCTTCGCGGGCGGCTTTTCACACAGCACCGAACCGTGAAAATACACGGACGGGCAATATCACACCAGACCGTAGCGATATACGGCGTTTAAAAGCTCTCGCTCCGTGTGATCAATACGGGCGGTTTTAAATCAACACAACAGACACACACAGAGGAATTATGTCCCACGGTCTAATAATCCACAGCACACACATCGTAGAATTATATCAATACGAGCGGCTAATACACTCCCAGCACACACACTGTGTAAATGATATTACACAGGCGGCTTATCCACACAGCCTATTCCACCGCGGAACAAATCTTATATGCCGTTTCCGAACGGCGGAGCGCTCCTACTTGACGTCACTTCCGTATTCAACGGGCCAACCCATGCATGGTTCAATGTCGTAGTAATTGTCAGAATCGAAGACTTTCGCGTCCCTCCGTAACAAATACGACTTAAAAAAACCCTAACTTGTTCACAGATCTCAAATACAATTTGGTACGGACGTAATGCAGCTCTGAGTAATCCCAAACAAACAGAATTTCTCTACGTGGATAATTTGTCCACTCACCTTGTTAATATTTGCGCATTTAGAAATTCAGTTGTCCAAGATCATCACAGCTGTTGCAAAAACGTCCCAATTTGTCGCCGTCGGAGGTCACCAATTGAAGGTATTATTTGATTACTATATTAAATGTAATCTTTGCGTGTTCGAAATTATTGCAGATGAGATCTGATGAAGAAGCTTCTTTTGCAAAAGATTTATTTTAGGAGCTCCTAAAAGACACAAGACATGCTTACATTCAAAGGTGATGTTAAGCCTCGAGTGTGTCCATATGAAAAACACACAGTCGCTTTATAGATGAAAAAAGCATACTCCTCCTCTGAGGCTGGACAAAGGGTTAGCAATTATAATAGACAGACAAGAGATTTACTGACATGTTTACTCCAGTTTCGTCCAAAGCCGGAAATATATGATTAGACAGGTACTACCATGCGACCTAGACTCCCTCAGACCCACAGTGTTATCACCCTGAGAACATGCCTCCCCACTGCATTCCTATCTCACCAGCTGGAAGGGAGTGAAAAGTGTTATTCATTACACTACAGTTATATGTCCAATATATTTCACACAAACATTATCACAGTTATATGGCATCTATATACTATAAGTAAATTCATAAATAGTAAAAATATGCATAGAAAATGTTAAATGTCTTCAGTATCGTGCTGATACCAGACATATTTAATGGTATTGGTACTTGCGACGGATACTGGTATCGGCCCCTGCTCTTGTGGCTGCTTTTCGGTCAGGAACTAAATGCGGAAATTTTGCATTTATTGACCGCCAGGTACCTTGAGTATGAAAAATCAGAGGGCTTTTTCCTGCCTCAAGTACTCGTTTATTTAAGGCTTTAGCGTAGCGGATGTACGGGCTACTTTTAATTTAACCATTTGCGTTATCATGATACAGGGGTAGCGATACGATACGAGGACGTAAAAGTGCTGTTGACTTCCGAGGCCTGCCGGAAGGCCCCTGGAAATTGGAAATTGAAATATGATTGGTGTATGGAAGGTGCGAATGTTTGGTGGTGGTCGGAAGGGCCGTAGGCGCACAGCCTACCCCAGGAGAGCTGTGGCTACTGAAGTAGTTTACTGCCACCACAGTATGAATGTGTGAGTGCATGAATAATGTATCCATTCCATTGTAAAGCGTCTTTGAGTATCTAGAAAACGCTATATAAATCTGATTCATCATCATCATCAGATTAAATGCAGATCAATGCTTTTGATGATGATTAGGCCTTTAGAGAAGACCCTGATGGCACGTCACTGTTAACTAGCATGTAGGTTAGCTAACATTAACTATAGATGAATGAAAATGACGCCAGCTGATAAAATACTGTGTTACTTAATACTTTTTCTTCCGCGTGTTTGTTTTCTTTCGGGTAGTGAGAATGTTGGTTATCTGAATACAGGCTGGAGATCGATGAACAGTTCCTTCAAAGCTTTTATTTCTACAGAATATTCCGGGCACAAGTGAGTTACAGACAATGACTGTAGCATCTCACAAGTGCGAAGATTACAGAGGACTTACAACTATCTTGAAGGGCGGTACCACACAGTTTCCAGTAAACAGTTCAACAGAGTTGACCGGACATGCGATAATACTCAAGGACACTATTCAGACACAGAACAAAGCCCATTTGAGGAATAGAGGAAGTTATTCAGTCATGACTACACCTGGCAGAGATAGCGATATCATTCACAAGGATATATCCGCAGAACGAAGCTCTACTGAGGAAATTAGGAAATTAAAACAGTTATGACTAAATCTGGACAGAAGACAAACTTCAACTGCCAGCAAATTTTTAAACTGAAAATAAACATCCGTGTCAACTTTTCCAGATCAAATTAATTTGCTTGTTGAATCAACCTGAATTTGGATGTTTTTGTCAGCACAATAAACAAAAACCTGTGTGTAAGTATACCACTCGTTATTGAGGTGGTTGAAAGAACGCTACAACAGTCAGCATTTTTCAGAAGGGTTTAATAATACATGATTGTGTGAATTGAAATGTTTGAGAAAGTTTTGGACGCTGATTGACTCTTTGTTTATTGGTAAAATTGTTTGTTTACACACAAGTGTAGAACATGAATGAGAATAACAAGAACTACTGCACAAAATTTTAAAGTGCAGGTGGTAATTGTTTTGTTTTGTTAAAAAAAAAAAAGCATTTTGATTGTTCCACCCGTGGTTCTTATCCCTCATTAGACATTGAGCAATTCTGGAGGGAAAACCATTATTCTTCCATAAGATTTTCCCTCTTATGGTGTTTTGATGATAATGATGGCACATCACCAATGTTACACAAGTGAAGATGGTGTCTGTTAGCTATTCCCTATTGGAAAGTGGCTTGCTTACAGGACTGAAGCAGATGGATGGTAAATAATGAAGAACTCAGTAAAAGCAGTCAGTTTAGCAAAGTGCGAATTATGTTAGAGCCATAAGAAAAATATGAATATAGATTCGTTCAAATGTGAATATATGTTTATCTATTTCTGTTCCATTTAAATAATTTTGTTTACTAGTCACAAACCTATATTTGGCGTTTTATTTTTGTTATTTTGTGTAATGTAGATTTATTTAGAATATTTGCGTGTTTGTGCTACGTTAGTTTGTTCTGCTTGTTAGGCTGTCGTAATGAAGGAGTTGCCGTAAAGTGTGTTGTTGGCATAAAAAAAAGGAAAAACAAGTAGGGCTAGGAGCAACAACTTTGTCTAACCGTGCAGATCGTAATTGTTTATGCTTTTGTAGTCACTTTTTTTTTTATTATTGTATGTAAAGGAAGTGGAAACCTTTTTGTTCATCCGCAATGGCGTTTTGCATTTGTGGTCATTGCTGAGGTGGAAAGATCGACTACGATTGGCGCACGTTAGAGACCTTCGTGCCCTGCTTACGTAACGACGAAAAGTAAAAAGAACGGTGCCGTTACAGTTTATAAGGCTTCTGATCCATGTGACTGGTGGCAGGGTCAGGGCTTTTTACTTGGCAGGATTTGGACCCTGTCGTACAAAGTCTTATTTAATTTTTTATTTGTATTGAATCAGATATCCCAAATGTGGGTAAAAGTCTTAAACATATTGGGTATCTGCCAATGTGAGTTTGAATAATACTCTGTCAATGTGAGTTTTATGTCATATCACTACACTGATTGTTGAAATATAGGCGAATGAACTAAACAATGGTGTGACATAATTTTGTGCATATGTATGAAATTGGCTGGCAGTAATGATTCCCAAAACAATTGCAGACAAAGATGCATAATCGCCTATGTTTGATATTATTATTATTTTGTGATTTATAGCTGTATACAAGTTTGTTGCTAGCTGATGCCAAGCACAGATATGCAGCAAAGCTGCACATAGTGGCACCCAGGTTTTGCTGGATCCTTATGCAGTTATGGACAAATGGGAGCCAAATACATGCACGTTTGTACACCCATCTTGTTCAGCCCGCAGCACCCAGACTAATGTTGTGTAAGTTGTATTGCAAACAATTATTTGTATATGCATAGCAAACAATTACTCACTCTTTTTTCTATACCCAAAGGTATGTTACCTAATGAATATAAAACCATAACATCTGAAGTTGCCAACTTAGGCTTTAAGTTAATACTTGCTGAATACATTGTTAAATTATTGTCAATGTGAGGCATTATGCACATATTCATGTTTGAACTTCTTACCAAATATTTCATCATGTTTCTCATCAATTCAACTTCCTTGGCACTTGACCTGTTATTATAATGTCACCTGTGGAGTCTAGCAGGGATCAGTATTTGGCCCTCGATTGTTTCGCATCTAAATGCTTCCGCTTGCTGATATTATACAAACCCAATTCCCCAAAAATTGGGGCACCATACAAATTGTGAATAAAAACTGAATGCAATTATATGGAAGTGCTAAATTTCAATATTTTGTTCAGAATAGAACATAGATGACAGGTCAAAAGTTTAAACTGAGAAAATGTATAATTTTAAGGGAAAAATATGTTGATTGTAAATTTCATGGTGCCAAAGAATCTCCAAAAGTTGGGACAGGTAGCAATAAGAGGCTAGAAAAGTTATTTGCACTAAAAGCAAACAGCTGGCAAACCAGTTACCACTAATGAGGTCAATTGGCAACTTAATTGGAGTATAAAAAGAGCTTCTCTGAGTGGCAGTGTCTCTCAGAAGCGAGGATGGGTAGAGAATCAACAACTCCTCCAATGTTGCGCAGAAAGATAGTAGAGAAATATCAGAAAGGTGTTTACCAGCGAAAAATTGCAAAAAGGTTGAAGTAATCATCATCTACAGTGCATAACATCATCCAAAGATTCACAGAATCTGGAACAATTTTTGTGTGCAAGGTTCAAGGCCGAAAAATCATACTGGATGCCCATGATCTTTGGGCCCTTAAACGGCACTGCACCGCAAACAGGAATGCTTACATTAAGGGTAAATCACAGAAAGGGCTCATCAACACTTCCAGAAAACATTGTGGGTGAACACAATCCACTGTTTAAACTTGCTTCAATTGGTAACACATGGTTGAATTAAGTTAATCCAAAGTGAATATAATAAATTGAATTAATTATGAGTTCATTAAACTTAATATATTCACTTCAATTAAGTTAATCAAAAATGTATCCAAAGTGAATATTAAGTTTAATCAACTCTAATTAATCAAACTTAATATATTCACTTCATTTAATTCAATCGTGTGTTACCAATTGAAGCAATTTTATTAAATTGGTCAACAATTCAATTTGTAATCTTAGTTTGGTTCAACAATTGTCTTTTTAGAGTGCACCTTCATCAACTTTGTCAAACGAAGCAGGTAAATGTGATTCAGTTAGAGAAAATGAGCCCTCAGTGCTCTAGAATATAATTCGGCATTCATGGCGAAATACATGGGCGCCATCAAAATATGTTTCAACCAGATCATATGACATGAAAATATTTTGTCTTAGACTAATACAACATATCTCTCTGATAGTGTAGTAGTACACTTGTGAAGGCAAATGGTTGTCCATCTCTATGTGTGCCCTGCAATTGACTAGCGACCAGCTCCAGGTGTGGTCAGCCTGTTACCCATAGGTTCCATACCCCGGGACCCTGAACAGGTTGAGCGTTGTAGAGAATGGATGGATGGACTTGTGAAGTGTGAGTGCTGTTGCAACCAACATTTTTTCTGGCCACCCCAAATAACGCAGTATAATTAAACCCATTGACGCCGATATTCATCAGTCCATTATGCTTATGTATGTTTTGGGAAAAGGACCTCGAAGCAATGTAGCCTTCATGAACAGATGAAAGCACGGAACTGCAGTTGAAAGAGGACATATGTGTGAGACTTATTTGCTTTTTGCACCCCTGTCCATCCGTACATGTCTCTCCTCTCTCCTGGGGAAAGCCACACTCCATTGGTCTTAAATATTCCAATTTCTCTCATTTTGAATCCCCCTTGCAATGACCTTTCTCACGTAGCGCGCTCTCATTTTCATTCCCCATTTCACTGACCTCTTCCATACGAGCAAGCCAATTATTTTCACTTTACACCCATAAAGAGCAGCAGGGAGCAGCTGTGGTCACACATGGGCTAAAGGACACATGCTTCCAAAAAGTGTATATTTGTGTAAAATTAAGCTAGTGGCCTATCGTGTGCTCAGGTAACTACATCTGTTTTATGTGAAAGAACACATTAACAAGTTGAATCACATCTATAGAATTATTTAATAAAATATAAAAATAAAACAATTTCCCCTCCCTGAGCCTTATTGTGGAGGAGGGGGTTGTGTGTCCTAATAAAATATTGTGGCGATGATGTGTTGTTGTTTTGGTCGGGGTGAAAAGAAGAATTTATTCAATTTCATAGCTATTTAAATAATACAAACACAAATCATAATCTTAGTTTAGAGTTTTCTGTGTCAGAAATCGTATTTCTAGAGTTAATAGATCTTCATATTACAATTTATAGAATACCTGCTCACTGTAACACAATCTTAAGGGCTTAAAGTAATATAAAATGTATATTTTTTATAAAATATAAAATATTTTTCTTCTTTTTTTTTGGGGGGGGGGGGGGGGGGTCACAAAATATAATTGAGAAGCACTACCCCCTCCAGGTACGTGTACGCCTGATTGGGAAGTACTGGTCTAGATGACTGTAATGCTCTTTTTTCCGGCTTAACAAAAATAACTCAACAAATATCAATTTATTCAAAATGACTACTGCAGTATGTCATATGAATATGTGGTATCCCAATCTGGTCAAGACATTTCTGATATCCTGTTGAAATGGATACACATAATTTGAAGCAATTTTCAGGATTTCCTGAGGACTTCTAAAGTTGTCAATTTCCAGGATTCCAGTCTAAAACAATATGTGACCAGCTCTGGCAAAAGGGTCCTCCTGTCAAAATTGAGATATTCATATATTCGAATTCTGCACTTGATTCCCTTTGAAATTATATATAATACATGGCCGTACCTCAAAACTTGACAAAGTTACAGCAATTTTAATGTTGGCAGGTTGAAATCCCTAATTTGAAGAAAAATGGGTTTAAAGTTGTCCATGGCAACCAGTACCTTAGGAAAAAGATATAAACCTGCATTTTTCAGGAACTGTTAAAATATCAGTGGAAAAAAAATTCCTATTGCAGGTAAGGCTATCGTCCGAAATGTAAACCCTTTAAAACTTTATTATATATTATTATTATATTATTACTTTCATACACTTCTATTACAGTTTGAACTTTTGTGCTGCTGGGAAATGAAACTAGAGACCTCAGGGAGGCTATTTGTGGAGAAATGTCAAATTTGACATTTCTGTCCAAACGATCTATAATTGTGACTGTTTCAAAATGAATCCCTCCGACATGTGGACCCTTTTGCCGGATCAGGTCACATATGATACAAACTTAGGTAATACTTCAAGTTAATATCAATACTATGTTACTATTTTAGCATCCTTAGGGCATGTCCTACTGATGTGCATGCACCAAAATAGAGAATGGACAGCAAGCGTGTAAATAATGGCGACCCCTGATGCGATAAGTGTGGTTGCTGCCATAGCAACAGTTCTATCAATACTGGGAATATTTCTTTTGTAGAGAATATAATGTAATTTATCACAACAGTCCAGCTTCCTACTGTTCGACAATTCTTAGTAAACTGTCTCCTCAGTTTATATAATGTAAGCTGGCTTACACGGACATATTTTGTAGATCTGATTGACTCACCATGGATAAGAGAGATTTTTTTTCCTAATCAGAGTTCCAAGAAATAAACTTTTGTTATCTTTATTTCACAAAACAATCCTATTTATGTAAGAAAGCATATGGTGTGACAGTTTAGACTCATACAGTTGTAAAAAAATATCACAGTGATCAGTGGAAATGAGGCAGCACAGTATATTTCAACAGATCTGGCTGTTTATTACATTATGACTATGTTTACATGCAGGCAATAACCCTCTTAAAACCTGAATATTGGCAATATTCAGGTTTTGAAAAGTCATGTATACACGCACAATAACCTGAATATGCTCTTTATTCGGGTTCATATGAACGCATTCGGAATACCTCGATTGAACGAGACCTTGTTTTCGTTGCGCATTCTCACACACATTCTTGGTCTCCTTTTCCTTTTCGCTTATTTGTATTTGCAAGGAATCTTGGTCTTTGTATTAACAACTTGTATGTGCAACGCTGTCCCACTCGCTTGAATATATTGATTTCTCTATGGCGTTTTCACATTATATTGTGTCTCTGTCGCGAATATGCCACAGTTTGTGTAACGTTAACTATTCATGTGAGACAGATGCAACACCGCTTGTAATGCTTAAACAATGTTGTTTGTCTCCAGGTTGCAGTGCTCAACAATACATGTCCGTGTAGGAACATTAGTCAAGTTACCTTTATTTATATAGCAGTTGACAGCTGTAGCTGTTAAAAGCACTTTACAGAAACACAACATAAAACAAACATAATTTGTCAATCACTGTGACACTAGTTTCATAACGTTGATGTATTTCTTTCCAACTCTAGATACACACAACCAATGATCAAAATGCACTTTTTTTTTGTCCATGCAGAACTCTAATGCTTTCCCCAATTGCTTGGATACAAATAACATAAACCACAGACTGGTTGTTCGTTGAACGGAGATCATCTGTTTAAAATGACACACCTTAACATCAAAGAATAACCATTTCAAAGTGCAATTCAATTGCAATGACTGTCTATTCATTTTGTCATCGGGTTAGGGTTCAAAATGGCAAGCAACTGTTGCATTCCACTTAAAGCATTGTCTTATGAAATCTGATGATGAGCTTGTTCAGATTTTGAAAGTATCAGAACGACAACAATGATTGATCTGACCTTGTGGTATGGGTATACACAGTATACTTGTGACAGGCATTGACAAGTGCAATGGATGCAAAACTTGTGAACCTGCTATCAAAAAATGCAAATACATGAGTTCTTCAGACCATAGGGGAGATAAAAAAAAAGTGTGAATGATCATAATGAAGCGGAAGGTAACGTTATCACATTTTCACTTGCACGTGTCATCACTTGCACCTTGTCATTTTTTTCACCCTCTGTTAGTTTGCATCTATTCGTTCAGCTTCCTTTAAAATGGTTCACTCAACTCAACTAGTAGCCAGAGCTGTGAAAAATGACACCAAGTTTCTGAAAATGGGGTCAAAGCGATTGAAAAAACTGTAAGAGCAAAGTTGAGAAGTGAAATGGTTAAGACACTGATAATTTAGTCAAGTAGTCAACCTTAGTGAGAGTGCAAGCACAATTAACCCTTTCCTCTAAATGCTCATTAAATCATTAACCTATTCATTTTCTAATGAAGTGGGCTTTGTGAAGTCTCCACTGCAGTTATGGATTAAAAATGCAGTCAGAAAAGAGTGAAGACAATGGAAAAGTATAGTTGATGAAGCAAAACATTTACACAGATATAGACCAGACATTGTCACGGTCTGGCCACGGAGCGGAGTTGAGTCCGTCGGCGTGTGGAGTAGAGGACCCAAAGTGCAGGGAGGCAGGAGAACCACGGCAGGAGTGCGGGTTAGACTGACGTATTTTATTATACCAAATCAAAATCAAGGGCTGCAGCGGCACAGGCGATGATGCCAGGGGCTGCAGCGGCACAGGCGAGGATGCCAGGGGCTGCAGCGGCACAGGCGAGGATGCCAGGGGCTGCAGCGGCACAGGCGATGATGCCAGGGGCTGCTGCCGCACGACGTGCGCCGCCGGAACGGGAACCGGTGGCGGCCGCAGGACGTGCGCCGCCGGAACTGGAAGCGAGCGCTGTACGGGGGGCTAGTGATGGGACGATGATACCTCAAGGAGTGTATTGACACATTACACAAACTGTATTGACACTGTATTGACACTGTCTTGGTCACTCAATAGTGACCTCTGCTGTAGATCTAAAATCATTGCATTGCAAAATCATTGATAAACAAAATGAAAATAAGATGGTAAAACGTGCATGCTGTAAACCTTAATATTAGCTTATGAATTTATATTTATAAAATAAATTTAATCAATTTTATTTATTCACTTGCTAGTCTTTTACTTAAAATATGATCTCATCTTTGTATAATTTCAGTTGGTCCATTTGCTTGCTGAGTTGTTTATTAGATGCTCATATGAGTTGGCTTGTAAAATATAGCAAATTTGTATGTAATAAAATAATATTAATATAATAAATAAAATAAAATAAAATAAAAGTTAAAATGCTTAACTTCTGTATGGGATTTGGTTAAAAGTTTTAAACCATATGTAATAACACACTAAAAATAGATTCTGTCATACTTTTTTATTGAGAAACAAAAGTTTTTGAAGTGTGATTGCTCCAAGGCGATTTCTCCTCTTGGACACCAGTTCCCCTGCCTTAGAGAACACTCGTTCACATGGAACAGAGGAAGCTGGCGTGCATAAATATTTAAGTGCCAGTTGATAAAGGTGTGGATACTTTCTCTGATCAAAATGATTCCAGACTTGTGAACATTTTCTAGAACGATCCATGAGTGGAAGCAAACAAAAATCCAACAGGCACAGGTAAATATACAGCAACAGCAAACAGCTTAATCTTCATCCAACAAACACGCAACATGTTGATACAGTTTGTCTACCTATAAATACAATTTGGCGCGGCACATACAAACGACACACGTCCTGTTTCGGTCACGTGATTTTTTTATTAAAAGCGATACACGCGTCGATACGGGGTTTCACACTTGCGCACTCGGCACAGTGCTGGCGCGCCAGTGTTGTTCGTCCCATCACTAACGGAGGGCCACCAGAACTGGCAACGGGCGCTCAACTAGCGCCGCCGGAAACACTGGCAACGTGCGCTACGCGAGCGCCGCCAGAACATCAGCAACGGGCGCTGCCATCAGCGCCGCCGGAAACACTGGCAACGGGCGCTACACGAGCGCTGCCAGAACATCGGCAATGGGCGCTGCACGAGCGCCGCCAGAACTGACCACGGGCGCTCCCCACGCGCCGCCGGAAACTGGAAGCGGGCGCTGCATGCGCACCGCCGAAACAGGAACGGTACCTGCCTCTTGGTCCGCTGGGTCCGTTTATGGTGGGATCATTCTGTCACGGTCCGGCCACGGAGCGGAGTTGAGTCCGTTGGCGTGTGGGGTAGAGGACCCAAAGTGCAGGGAGGCAGGAGAACCACGGCAGGAGTGCGGGTTAGACTGACGTATTTTATTGTACAAAATCAAAATCAAAATCAAAATCAAAATCAAAATCAAAATCAAAATGACAGCACGAACTCCGGGGTTGCCCGTGACAAGCGGCAATGATCCCACGCCGACTGATCACCACCCGGGAATTAAATACACCCACACTAATTAGGAGACTAGTCACACCTGGGGCCAGGCACAAGTGGCTGAGGGCCCGGATTGGTTAACCCGCGGAAGGGCGGGAACCCACTCAGGGCCCTCAACCAAAGCCAGATCTTCCCAGACATGACATACATAGATTATAAACAAATTATATGTACTGGGCAATATTTGAACATGCACTGTACATTCCCAGCTGACCATGCTTCTAACCTCAAATATGATATACTATCCAGGTTTTTAGGGTCTAAACCCAGTGGCGTGCTGTCAGGCCTTCAAGGAGGCCCAATCATTCTCAAAAGCACTGACCTGCATTAAAAACTTTGTATGAATGTCTAAAATGTTGTCAACAGCCTTTTGCCTTCATTTAATAACGTGCTTCTTACAGTGGTTTCCGAGGGAATTATAATATTTTTTTGTGTCCAATCAAATTTCAACTTCTGTGTGTTGCTATGCTCGCGTAAACTTCCCAAGACCATCAGACACATGTTTGCAGACCTTGTACAATTGAAACAACACGACAGCTTTTTTCTTTTTCTTTTTAAGAATTTGAACCACTCGGATATCAATTTCCGGGGCCTTTTAGCAGGTCTCGGGGTACAACAGAATTTTTGCATTCTTGATTGGTTCAGGGCGACTCGAGTGAGATTCATAGCGGCAAATACACTTTCCCGACACAAATCTGCATTTTGGAGAGCTGACCTATAGAATCCCTCCAGAACATTTGATCTTTTATGTTCGTTTTTCTATTTTATGTCTGCTTTCTCTTTTATGTCCGCTTTTGGACCTTTTAACTTCGCTTTCTCTTTTACGTCTGCTTAGATTAAGCAATGATCTTTGTGCAAAATAAAGCCAGTTACGTTCCATCTCTTGACTGGCTTAGTCTGTCTCATTACAACTGGTGACCCTGAACAATTTTAATTAATGCCATGCCCAAAAGTGGAGGGAGGTTACCTTCTTGTCCATCGGGGTGAATCCTGACATACAGACCTGTATGAAAACATACTGTACAGCCAGGTGTTAGAAAAAATGTGTGACTCAACTTAACAGCAGACTATGTTACCACTTGAGCCTCTTCTCTTGGACAAATATGTCAGATGATTCCTGGCTGGTCTGTGCCTACGTCTCTCTAGTATCTGATTTGCGTGTGCTGCAATCTTCTGCTCCTTGCACTTAATCGTGGCCTGATGTATTATTAGGCGTTAGATACTTTTCCACAGATGCATCTTGCGCTCATCAAAAATCTATTCACATCGATAAGTACCATTGAGTTTGTCCTATAGTGGTTGTTTTCTCTTCGGCTCCATTGGGGATATACTGTATTTTTTTGCACTATGAGGGGCATCGGATTATAAGGCGCACCTTCAATGAATGGCCTATTTAAAATCTTGTTCCATATATAAGGTGCACCGCATTATAAGGCGCATAGAATAGAAGCTACTGTAGTGGCTGGTGTTGAGTTAAGCATCCACTAGATGGAGCTTACTTCACCAATATTAATTCACATATAAGGCACATCGGATTGTAAGGCGCACTGTCGGTTTAAAAAAAAAAAAAAGCAGGCTTTTAGGTGCGCCTTATAGTGCGGAAATTATGGTACTTTAATAGCCTTTTATAGCAGTTGTGGTTGTATCCCTTATAGAAAATGCAGGTTTGGGGTTGCTTGCTCTACTTTTGCTTGTGCTGTCTTTCAGAGCAGTCAACTGTCTTTCCAGCTGACAAACTATATTCTATTTTTTTCCTAATATTTAATGGGACGAGATACAAAATATTTTTTGCAAAATTTGTATTTCATATATATATAATTATTTTTTTAAATGTCCAATATAAATTTTTTGGAGTGCAAATGTGAACATAAACAGGAGAGTCACTTTTGCTACAGGCTCATTTTTCAAATGCTGCTACCATACAAGCAGCTGAGAACTTTCATCTTACTGAATAGTTTTAGTGCTGCAGCTATGGACTACAAGAAGTCCTCGAGCTACGTTGCACACGACTTACGTCGTTTCGACTTACGGCGTGCCTTGTCCATAGCCTCGTCTTTTTCATCAATTTCCCACAGTAATCACGCCATTTTAAAGTTATTTAAAGTTGTGTTGTTGTTACCGCCAGCAACGGACGTCCATCGAGCCTGTCAGCTCGCCATCAGGTGCATTACATTTCCGTGTTTAAACTTGAATTAGCTCCTTTCTGCCGTCCATCAGCAATGAATGTCTGTGCGGAAACACAAAATATTAGTTCCGGCGTCTCCCGAGTGGCGCAAATATGTTTTTTTAAATTACTGTAAGTATTGTGACTAGGGATGCACCGAAATGAAATCTTTTGGCCGAAACCGAAAATGAGAAATGCTTGGCCGAAAACGAAACGTCCCAAAAAATTATACCCATTTTATATTATAATACTGCATTTATTATAATTAATTAAAATTATAATATTATTAGAAAATAGTTAGGCCTATTTAGCACGGACATTTTAACAAAGCACAATATAAATTGAAATGCGTCCACATCAGACATCAGAGACATGTTGGCAAAAGGTACATTAAACACCAAACGCGGGGTGAGCAACTGAGCATTTTCTGCAATTGCACTTTATAGTAAATGTACAGTACTTCGCACCAGCGACACATTTGTAGGCTATTCGGAGCGGGACACGGTGCGGCGCACTTAAAATCGGAACATTCACATATTCACCAACATTTAAAAATAAATCAATTTCTTCGCACCAGCCAATCGTCTTTGGGAACGGACTGCAAAGTCACACACGGCGTCTTGTATCTGATCTGTAGTCAACCAGAGATAGTGGTGTTTACTTGTTTAAAACTGTTGATAGCAATAGTCCTAACATTAGCTAAGTATTTAGCACGACCACCAAAATGCAAGTAAAAAAGTGGAAGCGCTCAAGGGGCTCTCATCAAAGAAAAAAAGGAAGGCCCTGCAGGAGAAAGAGTGGCTTACCTGTAGTGCAGTACTCGGCAGCACTCTCTTTTTTGACAAAGTTTACCAAGCGACCTTCTCCTTCGCCGGTGTGCACAATGAAGCTGCCGGTACTCACAAACGCCAGCGAGCAGCAAGGCGGACACTCATTCCCGTGTTTGGTGTTTAATTCCAACAGACACTTGTTTGCAGAGTTTTTTTTTTTTGCTTGCGTCACCACAACATCCTCTTTTGGCCATTTTCTTTGGGCTTGACTTTTATTTATTTATTTTTTTCGGCCGTAAATTTTCATTGGCCGAATATTCGGTGCATCACTAATTTTGACTTAAACATAGACTTTTACGGGGAAATCCGACTTAAGTCGAAATTCAAGTTTCATCGCCAGCGTAGGAACAGAACTCCGCCGTAACTTGAGGACTCCCTGTATGTTGATATTTGGATACCCTACTGAAAATTCTAGCAAAAATTTGGGTATTCAGATCAAATTAAAAAATTTAGATATTTTTGCTTGCTTTAATAACAAAATTGCAATTATATTATCTATTATAAATACTCGAGACGAAAAACACATTTTCACTTAACTCTTTGACTGCCATGGACGTTAAAAGACGTCAAGTAAAAACCTACGGAGGGCCGCCAATGACGTTAAAAGACGTCATCCAATTTTTTGAATTTTTTTTTTGGGGTAAACGGGTGGAGGAAAGCCTTGGCCAGCTGTGGTGAAAGTTTCAAGCAGATCTAGTTAGCCTAATGACTATTTTTGGCCCCTAGATGGCAGCAATGACTCTCTTTTGACAAGATTGGGTAGGCGTCAGTAGAAGACGTGAGGCGGAGCTAGAGGGGACAATGGCTGGGGAAGGGAAGCAAAAATGGCGACCGGTTGCAAGCAGCTCACGCTTGAGCATTTTTTTCAAAGACGAAAAGCATCGACCAACGCTAAAGAGCACATTGATGATGACGATGATCATCATCGATGATGATGATGGTGACTCCGAGGTTGGAAGCATTGACGCGGCAGTAGAAGACGTGAGGCGGAGCTAGATGGCTGAAGAAGCGAACAATGGCGACCGGTTGCAAGCAGCTCACACTTGGGAATTTTTTTCAAAGACAAAAGGCATCGACCAACGCTAAAGAGCACATTGATGACGACGATGATCATCATCGATGATGATGATGGTGACTCCGAGGTTGACGCTGAAGTTGCAAGCGTTGGCGCGGCGGCTATGACGACGTTATAAAGGTTCACCGGCTAGCGATGCTAACACCGGAAAATGCGGAGCACAACCGAGCACGCTCAGGCGGACGTTCAATCGGACGACGAAGAGTGCCCCGAGTCCAATGCATATTCATCGGAGGAGTGGGTACAGTCTGCTACTTGCTATTCCCGGGAAAAAAAGGCCGTCAAGAAAGTGTAACGTCTGCACGCGAAAGGAGCCATCGCAAGTGAAACTAATCTGTTGTGCAAATCCTGCTGCGTCTCCTTGCACGCATGGGAGCGTTACAAAAAGAAAAACTGTATTTGAAACATCCACATAATTGTAAATAGTACCACAGTTGCACACATTTGTAAATAGTTTGCCAAATTGTTTTGTCAAATTTTTACAGTGTTGAATGGAAATAAACGTATTTTGCAACCAAAAAACACTTTTTCATTGTTGGTGATAGCGTTTTACAGAAGTAAAGCACTATTTAGGTGTTTGTGGCATCATTCATGGACAAAAAGAAGTGTACAATTCACTAGAGTGCATGAAATAACATCGTTTCACAAAAAGCTCTTTTTCTCCGCTTTTTGTTACAAAACAGAGCATTTCGGTGAAACGAACCATTTTCTATTGTTGATTACTGAAGAACGTAGAAACAAACTTTTTTTTTTGATGAAAGATGAGAGTTCAATCTTTCATTTGGTAGTATGTGTGTTTCCATAGTCCAAACACAACATTTTTTGTGGACCTTGAAAGATCAGTCAAAATGCTTAAATAGGCTGGCACTGGCGACATCCCGTTTCTGAAAACGTCTGGCAGTCAAAGAGTTAATGAGCTTCTTTTTTTTTTTTTTTTTTTTACATAATCAACTTTTCTTTTCTTTTTTTTTTTTTTTTTTTACATAATCAACTTTTCTTTTCTTTTTTTTAACTTAAATTTAAAGGTGGGGTCTTAAGTTTTCACTCAGAAATAAACACTACATAAACACTGGATGTATACACATGAAAACTGTCTCAATCAACACCTCTGGTCTTCTGTTAATGTGTGGTGGTGATTTTTTCATCAATATTTTGTGTCTAAGGGTTAGGGTTAGGGTTAGGGTAACCCTAACCCTTTATCTCCAAACTTGTGTTTGCTAGGTGACCTAACAACAACTGACTTACCACATAAACAATTTCAATCTACACTTGTAGCCCTTACTATCGCTAAAAAAACAATTCTTGTTAACTGGAAAAATAAACAAACTCTGAATATCGACCAATGGTCTAACCTCCTCATAAATCACATTTTAATGGAAAAAATATCTGCCTCAAATAAAAACCAAATATCAAAATTTATAGAAACATGGTCTACGTATATAGAATTTTTTAACCTAATTCTGGTTACTTAATTCTGTCTGTTAGCGAGAGCCACTACATCGTGATAACTTACATTGATGTTTCTGCATTTGGCAATTTATTATTATATTATATTATTAGTATGGGATTTTTTTTAATGGGCTTTAGGTGAACTGATGAATACACACGCTCGCTCGCACGCACGCACACACACACACGCACATACACATACTCACCCACATACAAAAAAAAGGTGTATATATGTGTGTATATGTATATATATGTATATGTATTTAAAAAAAAAAAAATGAGAAAAAAAACATTTTTTAAATTTTTTTTTTTTAAAAAAGGAGAGCAATGATGATGTCAAATCGAATGAACAATACTGAGCTCTAAAAAAAAAAATATATATATATATATATATATATATATATACATATATATTTTGTGTCTTTTATTTCTTAATTTTCAAAAGAATTGCAATACAGGTTTGACAGGTCCCCTACAAACAAGTTCAATCCTGAGGCACGGCACTCTCTACTCTCTGGTGAAAATGTATAATATTAAACAACCCCCCCCCACCCTTCCCCCCCAAAAAAAAAAAAAATTAAAGATACATTTTTATATAATGAAAAAAAAAAACCTCAGGTGCAAAGCCATGCCAAAAAAGATGACAGTGAAATATGAGCGAGAGTGTAATGCAATTACATTTCATCATTACTGATTTAAGTGTGAATATGTAAGCCGTAGGAAGAGATTTAGACATCAGTCATGGGAACAGATTGTTGCTTTCATTGAAATATCTACATTAATTTTACAGTGACTTTCTGCAGGTGCTCCTTCAAAATGGCAAAAATCGACATAATTAATTTGAATATGATTAGCTGTATTATTAAATTTTTTTGTGCTTACAAGGCAGACCCAGATTTTTAGTCACAGCCAGTGTTTTGCTGAATAACACAAAAGATCTGTGTACAGGGGCAACATTTCAATAGAGCGGAGGTTTTCAAAGTGGGAGGCTCCCCTTCAGGGCGGCACCAGAATAAACTTTAGTTATCAAAGGTTTTTTTTTCTAAAATGAAAGAGGAAACAGGTCGAAGTAAGTAGAAAACATATAGAAAGTATGACCAAGCTTGTATTTCAATGGACTGGTTTAATATGATGCGCCTCTGTTGCATTTTTTTTTTCTTAACAAGTGCTAGCTAATGACACCATGAGGACATTCTAACAACAGTCTAGACCACAAACCCTATACACACAGACCAGTAGTACCTTGTCTTTGACGCCTAACTTACTGGAACACAAGCTGAGGCTAATCAGAACCCCCGAAAACAAAATCTCTACCAATGACAATGGAAGATGAATGAGGAAGGCTCTTAGTAACTGTGGGTATTCAAACTGGGCCTTGGTCGAACCTGCCAAGAGAAGAAAAGCCGCTACACCTGAGCCTGAAAAACAAAAACAGGAGGCAGAACATAGTCCAAAGTGGCCCACAGCCCTGGATCGGTACGCAGCCCGGTAGTTGGGGACCACTAATTTAGCAACAAAAGCAAATTTAGCAATGTTGTTGACGCATTGCAATGCACTAGTACAATGACCGACCTCTACGGTACATTGGAGAGACTAAGCTGCACAGCCACATTACGAAGCTTCAATCGGCATCTTCTTCAGGTCTTCAATCAGCGGTTCATTTGCATTACAGGAAGGAGGGACATTCTTTCGAGTGCAAAAACATTAAAATTCTGGGAATGGAAGACTGCTGCTTGAAAGGTATATGTAACGAATATTGCCCGTCACCCTCAATTTTTCTATTTTATTTGCCTTTTTAAACATTTGCCCTTGGGGAATGTGTGTGCAAGTCTTAACTCTGTGTTTTCAGTTTAAAAGGACTCTTTGAGTTTCCCTCCAGCAGGGACTGGATTTTGTTTTATAACCTCCAGGAAACCATACCACAGCTCTGACAGTCCTGAAAGCCTGCTTGGTCTGGGGACTGCTTATCAGTCCCCAGACCATCTTTTATGGTCTGGTCTATCCCCAGGAATTAGCAGTGTGTTGTTGTTTTTTTTTAAACAATGCCCCTTGGAAGTTATATGGTACAACAGTGCCCTCCAGCGGTCACTATCGGTTATCCTCAAGAATCCTGCCGCTCCTAATCAATCTGAAGTCTACATAATTCGGGACATACACGGACTCTATGTACTGGACTGACATCAAGTGACTCCTGTTGTTTATCTTTGTACACAACCTGTATGTCTATCTCAAATGAATGATGTGTGTTATTTCTGGAGCCACCTATGTTTAGCTAATTAGTAAGCTTAGCGGATTCAATAACTTTATGATCGCGGTAATGTTTGAAATGTGTTCAGAATGATAAATGAAGCATCTGGCTTGTCAATTCTGATAAAAAATTATCAAATACTATCCCAAAAGCTTGGTCTCAGTCGACAAAGTCTGCTTCATGCGCACGGAAGAGACGGGACCAAACTGCTGTTTCCCTGGGACACGGTTTAAAAACCAGCGCGCAATGGAACTTCTCTCTCTCTCTTCCCTCCTCTCTCCCCCGCCTGCTCTTCACCTCACGTCTGGCCCCATGAACTTTTCCTGATCATCACTAGAAACGTGGTTGCTGAGGGTGACCCCGCGGCTTCTTCCTTTGAGCCCCCGACTTGAGCCACAAGGCGCATCCAAAGCACGCATCAAGCAAAGACTCGCAAACACACTGCGCATCCCCAAGGCGCGCGTCTGTTCCAGCCATGAGCCCGAAGCGCCCCGCAGCGTCCACACCAACTGACTGCGGCCTCTCAACCACGCAAGCACCTCGCCACCAACCGGAGACCTGGTGCAGCATTCCAGCATTCAACCGAGGATCGGCGCTCGTCTCTCTCTCTCTCTCTCTCTCTCTCCCGTGCGACTGAACCAGTCCGTAAGTTGCGCCTTCATTGCAATATGACCATATACTACTGGTGCAACGCTTTTGTTCAAACATAAAGGGATTGACAGGTCAAAACTCTTCCATCTTTATCCCCCATCTACCTTTTTCATTCCCTTTTTATCTTAGTTACTTAGGTTGCATGTTTTCTTTTTATCTTTGATTCACATTTTTATTATGTTTCATTAATAGGTTAGGCTGTGACTGATATATGTGTGTGTTTACTAAACACATTTGTTGTCTAGAAACTCAATTTCTGCCGAATTATTTGTGTTTACTGAGTGGATTAGTAATTCTCTTATGAAAGCAAATAACTCCATGATTAACTTAACTCTTTCACTGCCAGACGTTTTCAGAAACGGGTTGTCCCCACTGCCAGCCGATTTAAGCATTTTGAGTGATCTTTCAAGGTCCACAGAAAATGTTGTGTTTGGACTATGGAAACACACATACTACCAAATGAAAGATTGGACTCTCAGCTTTCATCAGAAAAAAAAGTTTGTTTCTACCTTATTCCGTTCTTCAGTAATCAACAATAGAAAATGGTTACTTTCACCGAAATTCTCTCTTTTGAAACAAAAAACGGAGAAAAAGAGCTTTTTGTGAAACGATGTTATTTCATGCACTCTAGTGAATTGTACACTTCTTTTTGTCCATGAATGATGCCACAAACACCTAAATAGTGCTTTACTTCTGTAAAACGCTTTCACCAACAATGAAAAAGTGTTTTTTGATTGCAAAATACGTTTTTTTTCCATTCAACAGTGTAACAATTTGACAAAACAATTTCGCAAACAATTTACAAATGTGTGCAACTCTGGTACTACTTACAATTATGTGGATGTTTCAAATACAGTTTTTCCTTTTGTAATGCTCTCCTGCATGCAAGGAGACGCCAGGACTCGCACAACAGTTTACTTTCACTTTCACATTGGTCCGTTTTGCGTGCAAACGTTAAACTTTCTTGACGGCCTTTTTTTCCGGGGAATAAAAAGCAAGTAGCAGACTGTACACACTTCCTCCGATGAATATGCATTGGACTCGGGGCACTCTCCGTCGTCCGATTGAACGTCCGCCTGTGCGTGCTCGGTTGCGCTCCGCGTTACGACACCGTCATAGCCGCTGCGTCAGCGGTTCCAATTTCGCCGTCAAGCTCGGATTCACCTTCATCATCATCGAGGATGATCACCGTCGTCATCAATGTACTATTTTAGCGTTGGTCGATGCCTTTCGTCTTGTAAGTGTAGAGCTGCTTGCAAACGCTCGCCATTGCCCGTTCCCTCCTCCATCTAGCTCCATCTAACGTCTTCTACTGCCGCGTCAATGCTTTCCAACCACGGAGTCACCATCATCTTCATTATCGATGATGATGATCGTCATCAACAATGTGCTTTTTTAGCGATGCTTTTGGTCTTTGAAAAAAACGGCTCTGGCGTTAGCTCCTCGCGACCGGCCGCCATTTTTCCTTTGTTTTCCATTCTGATCTCCTGCTCAACGCTCTAGCTCCGCCTCTACTGACGCCCACCCGATCTTGTCAAAAGAGAGTCATCGCTGCCCTCTAGGGGCCAAAAATAGTCATTAGGCTCAAAAAACCTGCTTAAAACTTTCAGGAGAGCTCCGCAAGCCTTCTCAGCACCCGTTTCAAAAAAAAAAAAAAATCATTGGACGACGTCTTTTGACGTCATTGGCAGTGAAGCGTAGGTTTTTACTTGACGTCTTTAAACGTCAGTGGCAGTGAAAGAGTTAAGTAGCAACTTCATATTATGAATACTTGATTTTTATCGTTTATTTTGCTCCTCCAAACAAGCAAAGTCAACGTGGTGCCCCAGAGGTCGCTGAGGAAATTACAAATCCCCTCAGTACCGTCTAAATTTCTCATTACGGCAACCCAAATAATCGCTACATATAATAAAAGCCATCTTGGTCAAACTAGAAAAGCTGTCTCTAAAAAAAGCCCTGACATCGAATCCACTATGAAGAAAGATGAATGATGGCTGGTTCTCTCTAGACATAAAATTTTATGTTGGTTTCATCAGGCCAGAGAACTTTGTTTTTCATAGTCTCGTACTGAGGAATGCCTTAATTTGTTTACTCAACAAAAAACGCCCATTTGATGAAGGACTGCAGAGATGGTTCACCTTCTAGAATGTTCTGAAGCTCCATTGGAGTGTCCATCAGGTTCCCTGGGGACCGTGATTTAAAGGAAATGACGTTGGACGTAACAAGATGACATCAGACGTTACGCAACATGAGTTGGTACGTAACTAAATTAAAATTACGTCAACAATATCATCTGCATACCAATAAAAAGACAGGAAGATATAAAGTAATGAAATATCAATCATATACAGTCAGTACCACAATAAAGTATCATCAAGGGTGAAAGTGGACCACAACTGTCCAGAACGCAGTTCCGGCAAAACTTTTGGGACCGGAACTATTCGGAACGGTGCTTCCGTTCCGAAAATGACGGCAATGCAACTGTATAACCCTAACCCTAACCCTAACCCTGTTTTACAAATAACTTAAATGGCTTTTGCCATCATGCATTGCCACAACATTTTCAACTGGTGTGATTTGTTTGGATATGTTTATAATCTCGATGATCTTTCTGATGCAATCGTCAGATTTGTCTGGGCTAGAAAATGGTACTGGTACTCATGCACCATCATCTTCATCATCATCATCATCATTATTATTATTGCTGAAGTGGATATATTTAAATAAATAAATACATTTCCATAAATGTAAAACACTAAGGTTTTACACAACTCTACACTAAATGGACATTCAGTAGTGACTAGTGTTGTTCCGATACTGGTATTGGCAGAGGCCTCGATACTGCATTAAAACATCGGTATCGGTGAGTACTAACTAGTAACATGCCGATACCATTAATTCTGACGCTAATATAGGACTTTGGATGCAGCATCTTGTGTCTTGGCCATACACGACATTCGCTGATGTGTGACATATTCACTGCATGCCGAGCTAAGATAACTCATTGGCCCTTGAATGCCCTGAACCAATGGTAGGACAGCTTTTTCATGTTGAGAAAAAAACAACAACTTGGTATCGGTATGGTATCAGCCGATACCGCAAAGCTGGGTATTGGTATCGGGGGGCCAAAAAACGGTATCGGAACAACATTAGTAATGACATAAAAGTAACAGCTCAGCAGCAACACCTGTCTTTTGTTGTGCGTTGGTTTGTGTTTTCTACAAAATGTATTATTGTGATAGTTTGCCAAGTAAGTAATTTAATGTTGATTTCTGCTTATCGCAAACCACTGACCTGGCAAACTAATTGCTTACTGTCATGATCGGCACTAGTTTTACATCCACAAAAGAAAATAACAACTTAATTGATATAATTTTCTTGGGGAAAAAAGCTTTGAATTTCAAGTAATCCTTTATGTATTATGTATGTATGTATTATTATTATTATTTGTCTTCTGAATTTGACAATAGGATCGGACACCTCATGCTTAAGACAAAGGGCCCTTAGATTTTCATATTAAAAGAAAAATATAGTAAAGTAAGTAAATAAAAAAATAAAAAATTCAGATTGTGACACATTAATCCTGTTTTCTCTTGCGTTCTATCAATCATGCCAGACTACTGAGACTTCCTAGCTGTGCAAACAACAAAGAGGGGATAAGACAACAGCTGAGGTGAAACTTGGACCACAATTCGCTTTTGTACTTTGACGAAATTCATATATAGGTAAAAGATTATCAGTCCTCCCTTTTCCTATTCCGAAACCCAGCTAAGTGCTTTTTCTGCTCTGCTCCAGAGGCTATGCACTCCAAACTTTACACAAGAGAGGATGCTGTGAGGTGATAAGGCAGCCATTGCCTTATCACAAAAGATAAGATATAAAAGTATGGAGGGAGATTGGACCATTACTTACAACATTGATTCAACTACACTGTGCTCCAGTGACCATGGGCAACACTGAGGGGACAGCCCCTTGTGTGGGATTAATATACTATTTTGTTTCACATACTCAAGGCTCAATTGTGGCAAGGAGTCAGCAGGCCACGGTCGTGACACAGAAGGCAAGGATGGGCCACGGACAACTGATAAGCAAACACAATCACTACTAACACACAAGCTTGTGTTTGTGCACAGCCACATCCGCAACGATCATATTAAAATGCATCGCTTCCCTTATCAGAATAAGAGGATGGTAGAGTGATCATTCAAGGATAGTGATGTTAAAGGCCAATTTGTTGCACAGACAATGCTGTATCAGTCAGGAAGCTTTGCCTGAGGTCTCAGATGTACTAATTATCTTCTTTGCCAAGCTGACAAATTTATTTTCTTTCAACATACCCTAATGATATTTGGAAGTCACATGTTAACGTTTTCAGCCACTACATTCATGTACACCTGTACTCATATAATAGTTATGATTCATACTCAAATACAGTACATAAGAAATCTAAAAATGTGCTCTTATAGCAGTGGTCGTCATGCAAATAATCTTTAAAAAATGCTGATAAACATTAAGGGTGTATTCAGACATGCACTGTTTGGTCCGCTTTAAATGGACCAGAGTTCGTTTCCCACGTTGGTCTGGACATTTTATGTGTGCATACACACATACGAATCTTGGTGAGAATCAACCAATCGGACCAGCGACCCACTTTTTCAGGTGGTCTCGGTCCACTTCCAAATGGACTCAGTGCGGTTACAAGTGTGAATACAAACTACTGCTGAATCGTAAAACTATCATTCTATTTAGCCAAGATGCTGTCAGCATGTTTTGGTTTGGGTTATGCCGCACACAACAGCTCCTTCAGGTTAGGCACACAATCAACGACACTGTTCTGAAATTAGAAACAGCTTCACGGAACCTTCATTGAATGAGCTGCTCTTGATGCTTACAAATATTTTACATCTAATAACACCACACATATACAGTGAATGAATGCAGTATTTATTATTTTGTTTTGTTGTATTTCTGTGATTCATGGGAATGTATAGGACAGGCAATAATAAGCCTGGTGCTTGACTATTACTGTGGTTTTTGCTGATTATGGTTTATTATTGAATACTCTAAATTGTCTTTTTCCTTTGTTAAAGTAAATGTTTTCTTTTGTAATATTGATGAGGTCTTAAAGATGCACAAACAGTGGCTGTGCGCATGTTATCTCTACAATTTCCTCGACAAGTTTTAAGCTTGCTTTAATACAACCAGTGAAACAAAAACACATTTCGATGCAGTTTTTCTTGATAAGCCATGTACAGTATGTTTTTCCTTCTGAGCACCACAGGTACACCAAGTAGTTTTAAGTGCCATCCATGCCATAATGACAGGATATTATTGCCTTACAGATGTCAACGGGGAACTGATTCTCTGGCTGCCACCCACCCTGTTCCACAGGCTGTTTACAGGGTAAACAGAAAGGACCCTCTGTTGCCACGGCCCAGTCAGCCTTTATTGACCTAAAGCCTGTAAGTACAATTTTGCATTAATTAAGTGATATATGAATTAAAAATGCCTTTCATTTGGCTGCTTTTTATAATTTATATCATTATTGTACAACAAACTGGTTTATGATTTCATTTCTACTCAAATGACACTTTCTGGCTTTCTGTACATCCAGCAGGCGGAAAGGCCATACCTCCCTGTTCTTGGGCTTGTCGCATAAACTAAATGTGCCACACAATAATTTGTAAGTCATGTACTGTCCATCCTCAAAACACACTACTTGGTGCAGTTGACCTGTGCTTTTAAAATATTTTTAATTTTTTATATCAACTACCCCGATGTGTGTGTGCAAGCATGGGAGTTTCTTTCTGCAAACAATTGTTTGTGGCATCGAAAGACTTGAGTCGAAGCATGTGGAATTTTTTAGGATAGCTTGGCAACGTATATACGTATATAGAATATTTTAACCTAATTCTGGTTATTTAATTCTGCCTGTTAGCGAGAGCCACCACATCGTGATAACTTACATTGATGTCTCTGCATTTGACAGTTTGTAACTAATGGTTGTATTTTTATAGTCAGGAACCCAGTTGCTGCCAACAGGATCGAGCAGATTCACCTCCAATGGGCACTAAGGGCTAATGTTCGGATTCACTGCATGCCAGGGGACTAACTCTACAGGTGCTGGCCCCCCCTGGCTGGGCGTGGGCGGGTCTGCCCCTCTGTTGGCTGCTGGGTGGCGGCTGCATCTTGGTCGTTCCCTGGGTCTCGTGGGGGTGCTGTGTTGCGGGGCTCTCCCTGGTGTTCGGGGCGGCGCCGCCCCGGCGCGGTCCGTCGCTCTGGGCCCGGCGACGCGGGTCGGGGCCTGTGGGCCGCCGTGGTTCCCTCTCCCCTCCCCCTTCCTCCCCCTTGCTTCCTCTCCCTCTTCGCCTCTCCCCGCCCGTCCTCCGCCTCCCTGTCCCTTCTCCCTCGTCGCCCTTCCTCCTCCTCTCCCCCTCTCTCTGCGGCCCTGCCGCTGCCTCCTGCCCTTCCTGTCGTCTCCTTCCCCCGTCCCCTCCCCCTCCCCTAGGCCGGGGGTTCCATCCGTGGCCCGGGTCTCGGCGCTCCGGGGGCCGGGAGAGTGGGCGGGATCGGAGTTGTGCCCGCCCCGCTCCGGTGGACCTCTGGGCACTTCGGGCGGGCCCCGGTATCCGGGGGGCGAGCCCCGCCGGGGTCCCGGTGGGGTGGGTGGGGGATTGGTGGGCGGATGCGTCTCCCCCCCCCCCGCCCGGTTGGGGGGGGGGGCCCAGCTGGTTGCTCCTCTTAACTCACTGCACTAGTTTTGCACAATACATTTTAGGGCACATAACACACTTTGGGGGGGAGTGGGGTAGGGTGGAGACACCGTCTCCGCCCTGCAGCTCCCCTCCAATTTTAATGCACCACACAACTGGGGGGGGGGGGGGGCATCGGTTGGGGCGGGCCGCAGCATGGAGCAGTGCTGCGGTCACCTGTCCCCCCCCCATTAATTTCTTTTAATGCACCACATACGCTCCTTGACATGCCTGGGAGGCGGGTGGATCGGAGCAGAAGGGGATATCATTTCCCTCTGCTCCGGTTCACCTGCCCCCAATTTTAATGCACCACACACACACACTTATGTATATACACTGGGTGGGGTCACACTCACGGTTTAGGGTTAGAGTTCGCCAGTCGGCGAGCTGGCGAACTCAGTAACAGGGTTAGTTTTTCACTTAGATCGTTGGGGTGACGACCGGGGCCTCTCCCCGCTGGGCCTGGGGTTCGGGGATGCCGCCCGTCCTCCGGTGTCCCCATCTCCCCTTCTGCCCCTGGTGTTCCGTCCCTCCGCGTGGTAGGGGGTGGGGTGGGCGCGGGTGCCCTCTCCGCTCCGCTGCCCGGCCCCTCTTCGGCGCAGATGCCTGGGTGCGGTGTGTCCCCGGGGTCTGGGGGTCGGGGGCTGGGGGGCTGTCGGTGGGTGGTGGTGGGGGCGGGGGGCGGCTTGGTTGGGGGGTGGGGGTGCTGGGGTGGGGGGGTGTCTAGGGATTTGGGGACCTGGGGGCGGTTGGGGCTGGGTTGGGGTGGATGGCGGGGGTGGGGGGGTTGTGGGGGTTGTGGGCCGGTGGGGTGCCTGGTGGGCCTGCAGTGCCCCGTCCTGCTGCGTTGGGTTGGGGGCGCGGGCCGCGTTGGGGTGGGGGGGCGCTCCTGCTCCTGGGTTTGCTCTCCGGCCGGTGGCCCCTGCGGGGCCCGGGGGTCGTCCTTTGGCGCTGCCGCGGCCTGGGGGGCCCTGAGGTGTTGCGCTTGCTCTGTCCTGGCGGGGGTCGACGGCTCCCCTCTTTGGTGGAGATTTTCATGCATGCCAGATCCACCACACCAGCATCTATCGAAACTCAGACACAATTTGTTTCTCCCTCAGGTCATTGATTCGGTGGAGGCGGGTGTCTGTGGATCTCACTCTGCTTCGTCTGTCCCTTCTACCTTTCCTCAGTTTCTCCTTCGGGCCCTTGACGTCTCCCTGATTTGTTGGAATTTAGATGTCTCTGGGGTTGGTGAAGGACTCTGGTTAGTGGCCCGGTGGGTGGTGTCTGGTCGGTGCTGGGCTTCGCTTTTCTTTCTTTTCTTTGGTCCCTCTTTCGGGTCTCCTGGCGGCCCCACGACTCTGGCTGGATTTTGAAGTGTTCGGTTTAGGTGAACGGTATGGGAATTCTTATTTTTTTTTACATGCACACACGCACGCACGCACGCACACACACACACACACATACCAAAAAAAAAAAAAAAAAAGGGAGAACAATGATGATGACATGTCAAATGATCAATACTGAGCTCTCCCCAGAAAAAAAAAAAAAAAAAGGATAGCTTGGCAAAACGCTGCTTTGTAAAGATTCTAGTTCAGTTATCGATGAACCACCATCTATGCCTCAATGCTGTGGTTTAGTTTTTAAGGTTGTTTTTTTCCCTTTACATAGCAACTGTTTAAAAAAGCACACACACACACACTTTGAATTGCCCAAACAAATAATTTGTCCAATACTCTCTCTGTTAAATAAATAAATAAATAATATTTGAACACATATCGCCTGCATGTTCATCTGGGGAAAGCATCTGTCATTTGAGATATTGCTCTTTATACTATCCATCCATCCATTTTCTTAACCGCTTAATCCTCACAAGGGTTGCAGGGGTGTTGGAGCCTGTCCCACACCCTGAAGTGGTTGCCAGCCAATCCAGGGCGCACATAGACATATAAGATTAATTTGTAAGATGTTAATAAAATTAGGTTAATGGTGTAAATCAATAAATGTATAGTGGAAGGTTCATTCTACCTAGATTGTTCTATATTCAATTTGTCTGTGTGTTGCATAATTTAGACAGGTGATAATTGCTGAAATTGAAATAACACATTAAACGGCTTTATTTAAAATAGATAGTAATTAAAATGTGTCACTCCCTTAACACCGAAAACAAAGATATGAATTAGACAATGGTTGGTTCCATCTAGTGGTTAAAAAAGTGGATGTTTGAATTATAATTTGAATCTTATTTTGTAATGTTGATGTGCAAAAATACATAAAATTGGCTGATTCTTGCTAATTAAAAAAATATATTGGTCAGGCCTTAATAGACAAATAAAAATAATAAAATAAAATAAAAGTCAATGGGATTTACTGCCATTTTGGTCAATTTTATTATTATTTGATTTATTCTTTTAACTAAAAGTTAGGTAAAAAAAAAAACATTTACAATTTTTGCATTGACCTAATTAGTTGTATTACTTTAACCATATAACTTGGCTCGAAATGGAATAACCCAACTGTTGATTTGACATGATATGTTATATGTTATGTGAGATGTATGTATTCATTCATGTATGTATTCATTTAACCCAAAAAATGGGGTCAAAACTGAATAACCCAATTTTTTGGGCTCAAATTGACCCAAGTAGTAGTCGGTTCTTTTTTAACTCAGTAATTGGGTCAAATTTAACCCAAATTGGGTTAAAGGTTAAACCATGGTGCATGGTAAACCTCATCACGTTCAGGCCAGTACTGGCCGCTCATCATGGCACGCAGCACGAACGGAATTTTAACCCAAATTGGGTTTAATTTGACCCAACTGTTTAGTGTGTGCCATCCCCTGTGGAACAAGTAATATCCGAGCAGAGAATGTCAATCATCACAAATTGCTTCTGCATATCCAAATAACTCTTCTTTAGGTCAATGAATATGCCAATTGCATGTTAGTCTCTTGCATCTGTTATTGTTTCAATTTACATTTCTGAAACATTCCACAATCACTTTTTCCTCCTGAGCTGTCAACTTGATTTCCATACATAACCCAAATCATCCCAAACAAGACAAAACATAGCAAGTTACAGCCCACTGTTGAATGTTGGGTATTTCATTACCATTATAAATGTATTCTATTAACATTAAACTTGACGTACTGATTAGTTTGCAATCAAAGCGATGTGATTTGACGTCAGCCATCAATTTCTCTTGATTCATAAATGTTCTTTTCCCAGCAGTTTTCTCCATGGTAATCCTGGTGTTATCATGCAGACAGTGCTTTCTTATCTTGAATTCAAATGCACTGGCACATACTATGCTCAAATCTCAGAATGAAAGGTTGTATTTGACATGTGGTTTTAGCCATTCTAAAGCAAATCTTAGTTAGGCTCATTCAAATCAGCCCAGTCTTCCACCCTTCCAACTCTAATAGCAACAATTTTACACAAATTTCTCTCTCTCTCTCTCTCTCTCTCTCTCTCTCTCTCTCGCTCTCTCTCATTGTATCATTTGTTTCGGCTGTCATCATATTCCAAAGAAATGCCAGGTACAGCTGCTGCAATCACTGTGCCATTCATAGCTTCAGCTTTCAGTTTGTATCTTCTGCGTGTGAGTGTCCATGCTTGAAGTCCCTTTTATAAACAGGTGGCAAATCAAGGTCCAGAGAATAAAAACCATGCCACACTTCGACTTTTGCCCTTATCGCTAATTGTTTCAGTTGTCGTGCGAGCTAGCTCACATGGTGCTCGTTTACCTGCTAGGGAGCTAGCAAGCTAGCTAGGCAACAAGGGCTAAAGCCAAACTGTGTCAGGGTTTTTACTTTCTGGACCTGAATTTGCCACCTCTGTTTGTAAATTATGACTTTGTTTTAGTTCTTTCAATATGCTATTGAAGGACTCACTTTTTTCCCTGATGAGTTCATGTTTTTAAGTCCTTTTAAAAATAGAATTAATAGAAAGAGCTAATTGAAGAGCTAATTGAAATTTCCAAAGTCCCCTTGTCCTCGTTAACCTTGCCGTTTTTCCTGGGCCCGATACCCCCTGGCTTCAATGTGATTTGTTTCAGCGCTATGCAAAAAATGCAATTAAATAGCAAACAATCTGCTTTGGAATACAAAATAGGACAAAAGAGGCAGCAACAGCTTCCATCTGTCTCATATACCATTTCATGCCCAAAGTGTGTGTGTGTCATAAATTTGTGTCAGTGAACTCTGTTTATCAGCACACAAATTATATTTAATTGGTCCTTGGCTGGCATCCATGGATTCAGTGATTAATGTACAACATTTCACCTCTTGTGTTTTCTAACCGTGAATTGTCATTCAAGCATTAGCTGCGTTTCTTCAGCTGAGCTGTCATCACTAGGCAGATGCCTCAAGATGAAGCTGCTTCTGCCATGTCTGTGTCCTGCCTCCCTTTTTTGTTTTTTTGAGAGAGAGCTCAGTATTGTTCATTTGGTAATTTTACCGATTCGACATGTCATCATCATTGCTCTCTTTTTTATTTTTATTTTTTATTTTGTATGTGCGTGAGTATGTGCATGTGCGTGTGTGTGTGTGCGTGCGTGTGAATGTGTACTTAATTTACCTATAACCTATTAAAAATCCCATACCGTTCACCTGAACCGAATACTTCGGAATCCAGCTAGAGTCGTGAGGTTGTCAGGAGACCCGAGGAAGGATCAAAGAAAAGAAAGGAGAGTGAAATCCAGCACTGACCAGACAACACCTACTACCCACCGGGTTACCAACCAGAGTCTTTCACCAACCCCACAAGCATCTAAATTCCAACTAATTAGGGAAACCTCAAGAGCCCAAAGGAGAGACGAAGCAGAGTGAGATCCAAAGACATCAGCTTCCACCGATTCACCAGAGGAAGAAGCAGATTATGTTTGAATTTCGATAGATGCTGTTGTGGTGGATCTGGCATGCATGAAAACCTCCACCAAATATTAAATTAAATACTCAGAATGAGAGGGTCCGGCGGTACTCACCCAGCAAACACGTACAGTTGGGGCTCATAAGGGCATCACTTGGACTAATTGGGAATTCACTAGGCATGGTTTTCGATTGGGCTTCATTGTTGGGCCCCACTTGGGCATTAGATGGGCTAAACTAAGACTAAGCAGTAATTGAGCTCTGGCTGGGCTCCACTCTAAGAAGATTTTAAATTGATATTTTGCACGGTAACAGCATGGACGATGGAACTTACTCCCTGGCCTGTATTTCTTTACAATGAAATAAGATTTTCTTTTTGAAAAAAAATGCACAAAAAAATAATCTATAATTCAAATTTATATGTATTATTTGGACGTTTAATGGGCCATTTCATGCAAGTTTGATAACGCAAGATCAATATTCACAGAAAGCGCTGCACAGTTTTCCGAAAAGTTATGAGAAAACTGCTCCCCTTTAGAGCTTATTAAAGGAAGTTTGCCGCCCAGCTACATTTTGCCACTTGCCGTTTGTGATCGGGGTATGCACAAATTCAGGTAGGAATCAGCATAATGACAAAGCATAAGCTTCTATACACTGTGGTAATAATCATAAGATTTGTTTATCTCATGATGTTAACCAAAATACTTTTTGGGGATAGGACTAGCCAGTTTGCCCTCCTATACAGGCGTTTAGCTAGCGGGCACAAGCATAGCGGGCCTCTGCAAAGTGATTATGACAGTCAGCTGTCCTCATCACCATTTTAAGGATTTAAAAAAAAAAAATTGGGACCTACTTCTGGTTGCTTTTGCATTCCTGACTGAGACTGACTTGTTGTATTTACTCTTTGCAGGTGGCTCTAGGTTCATATGAAGAAGTAAATCATTCTGTTTAACAGTGACCATTTGTTGTGCTTTGGCGTTCAATAATATAAAAAAGTAATTAATTATATTACTGGTCTCTTTGTTATTAAAGCTTATAACAAACATAAGTATAAGTATAAAAGGAGCCCTTATGGCTACAATCAGGGACCCATAATCGGCCCACATGGGGCCCAAATGGGAGAAAGCTGGATTACAAATGTGAGTTTTAGCTAGGGCCCAAATAAGGCCCATATAACTCACAGGCATAATTAACTAGGACCCACCTGGGCAGTCCAGATGTGGGCCATATCCAACCCACATGTGCCCCACATGGGTGTGTTATTAAGGCACCCCAATCGACAGACGTAAACCTGCTTCAGTCTGTGCTCAGTCCGTCCGTGTATTTTCACGAGGCTTCACGTCATTGTGCACTCGCTGAAATGTGCCCGTCGTCATTGACGGAAAGTGACGATTAACTTTTTGAATCAACTAACATATCGTATGTTATCATCATTGGATCTTCCTCCCAAGCAGTGTACCTCATATAGCATCTTCTTTTTTTTACTAACACATCAAATGACAGTAGAGAAGGCTAGCTAAACAGAGACATACTCCAATGTCAATATAGGACTTCCAGTAATATCCTGCAAAAAATAAATAATTCCC
This sequence comes from Vanacampus margaritifer, assembly GCF_051991255.1. Classification (NCBI taxonomy): domain Eukaryota; kingdom Metazoa; phylum Chordata; class Actinopteri; order Syngnathiformes; family Syngnathidae; genus Vanacampus; species Vanacampus margaritifer. The sequence continues at coordinate 4,417,619 of NC_135441.1, read as the reverse complement.
CCAAGCCATTTCCTCAATCACTCTGCCTTGGTCAAATTACATGAGGTTTACTAGTGGTGCCATTGGAGAGCGTTTCGTTTTTTACCACCCATAAAAATGAGTGGCATCATGCCAAATTATTGTATATCTATCTGCATAGAGGGTTACACATGTTCAAAGTAACTCTGTCAGAAGGGATTTAAAATTGTAAAATAAACTCTCATCTTTTCCTTGTGCGTCCACAGCTGCCAACCTGAGGGCTTTTCATCCATTCAACCTCCTCCAGTAATGGTCCACAGCAAATTTCTATGTCCCCATTCTGTCACCAAGAAAGAAAGCCAGTAGAGGCGTGGAAAACAGAAGATGTTTAGGCACTTCATTTTAGAGACAGTAAATATGCATTTGGACCTTTTTTTGAATAACAATAAAATGCAGACATTATTATGGAGGACTCCTTTTGGGAAATTTTGTTTCAGGAGGAATGCGTAATAATTATCAACTTGCTAAGAATTTCAATCCCAAAGCATTTTAGGGAGTGGTCAACTTGATGAGCATAAAGAACCAAAACTCAACCCATTAAGCAAGTCCAACCTTTCACAAAAACAGTAGTTCTGCCATAATTACATGAGGTAGAGGTGACACCTAAACAAAGGTATTAACTTCTAGTATTTTGGTAATCTCATCCAGCTCAATGAACAAGTCAAAATATTATGTGCATCTATCAATATTATGCAATGCATTTGACTCTTGCGCTTAACACACTAAATTACAAACACAATTATGAAAATAGTATTTAATTTTTATATCACTGACAGTCAATCAAAAGTAAAACTTGTCTTAAATACTGAATAAAACAAGGATAATGTCAATGTAAAACACTTTATTACATGTGTATTTACATGGATATTAACCCGTTTTACACAGTACACAAAACAGGCATTACATTTTACACTAAAATGACTATCCCATAGGTAAAGGTGCATTATGTTATTTAAAAAGGTAACATTAATGATTATTTTACATCATACATGCTCCACCAATGCCCAAATCAGTACAAAGTGCACTGACTTTTTTTTTGCTTCATCTGTGTCTATAATCTTATTTATATCTTCCCTATCTATACTTCTTGGTATAAAGTCAGAAATCCCACTTTCCTTGAATGCAGCATACTTTCACACGCCGCTTTGTGAAGCAAAAAAAAAGAAAGAAGTCACACCCGGGTGCTGCAACACGGCCAGCTATTAATACCAGGACCGAATGATGAGCAAGTTCAAGATCTGATTGCGTACGCTTTTTACAGCTGATGAGCTACCAAGCTAACAATAGTGCTTAGCATTAGCACAACAACCGACTACTTGATTGCCACAGTGGAAGGGCTTACCCTTTTAGTTCTATTATCATAGCAGTCCACCTGTTTTTATTGTTTTTAGGATTTCTCTCAACATAAAGCTCTGCTCCTCCGCTTTCAGATACGTTGCGAGCACATGGTTTCGTGGATACGTTGATTTGTAAGACATGTCATCTCCTGTCTCCTGCGTCACACTCCTCTATGACACAGCCCCCCTCCCCCCCATATATATATATATATATATATATATATATATATATATATATATATATATATTAGGGCTGCCAAAATTAAAGCGTTAACTCTGGAGATTCTTTCATTCAGAGTTTTTACTTTTTATTTTTCCTAAAGAATTCAGTTAACTCAGCATTATTTACTTCCTGTTAAGGCCCATAACCTGCAGCCAAAGTGGCGCGAAGATGAATAAACACGGACTATAGGTACTTTTACTTTCAGATTTACATGACTCTTGTTGGAGAAATCTAAAGTAATTTGTGCACTTTACATAGCCAAATTCAAATAGCATATTAGTTGTACGTCTTTGATGTATCATTTAATGTAAAATATCCTGCTCAAGTTCCCTCCACTGTAAAGCTGAGTCCATTTTGATCGTTTGTTCAGTTGTTTTTATTTGATAATTTTACATTAATTCCAAGATTTTACTAAAGTAAATATCTGTTACAGACTATAAAGGCAACAGCGGAAGACACATTCTGTTTGTCGGACGATTCATCTGCTTGCCTCCACAGCCCAATGAATGATAGTTAGCTACCTAGCTCCACGTCTTTTGATCCACGATCCCTTCTCACCGTTTCTGGTCTAGTTTTTGCTGCCTCACCTAGTTGTGAATATGTTTTGCGCAAACCGCATAGTTATTGACTTACTGGGCATTCCATGTTTAGCGTTTAGCCCTGGCTGATGCAAGAGTCTTTGTTCTCTTTGTCATGTTCTCTTTGTCATGTCACTGTTAGCCTAGATGATTGCATCACCTTCAGTTTAAGCTTTGTTTTACAAATAAATGTCAAAATTATTATTTGTGTCGGCGTTTTTGGGATCCAACTCCTGAACATAACAAATTGCTTGGTACTAATATTTAATAGTCTCACTATATTCAAATCCTGGTTTAGGGCAAAACCCTTTTTCCATCACCATAGACAATTCAACCATTTGCCAGAGTTAAGGGTCTCGGCGTCATCCTGGACAGCACCCAATAATTTCAAGCTCACATAAATAACTTCACACGGTTTGCATACTCCTTCCTGAACTATTAATGGAGAACCACCTCCTTCCTCCATATCACCCCAGTTTTACAACAGCTCCAGTGGCAACCAGTTAAATTTAGAATACATTTAAAAATCCTCCTGCTGACTTTCAAGGCCACCCATTACCTCACCTCATCATACCTGTGGAACATTATACAGTTTTCCACCATGTCTCACACCCTTCAATCCACATTCACTCTACATTCCACTGTCCCGCTTGCCCACCTCATCACTTTGGGGAGCAGAGCATACAGTCGCACTACTTACCTCCTCTGGAACTCACTGACCTACACTGTTAACACGAATAAGTTTTCAGAACTAAAAAAAGTGAGGTAATCGGTTGCCTCACTTAAAAAAAAAGTTGATCAACTCAAAAGTTAAAGTTTTGCAGAACTTGAATGGTTTCGTTACACCAAATTATTATTATTTTTATATATATATACACAACTCAATTATTCTCATTTACTAATTTATAAATGTTATAAAACCACTGGTTAAGTTAACAGAAGTCCAAACCATAAGTACAGTGTGTGTCCTCACGAGAATACTGGAGTCTATCCCAGCTGTCTTTTGGAAGTACACAGGGTACACCCTGAACTGGTTGCCAGCCAATCGCAGGGCACACACAGACAATCTAAGGACAATTCAGTGTTCAATTAACATACCATGCATATTTTTCGGAACGTGGGAGGAAACTGGAGTATCTGGAGAAAACCCACGCAGGAACGTAGAGAACATGCAACCTCCAGCCAGGAAAGCCAGAGGGCCGAATTCGATTTCACAACCTCTGGACTAGGTGGCAGACATGTTAACCATTTGGCCACCATAAACATATGCTATTAGCATATGTTTATAATCTAACATAAATTATTATGAATTCATTTAAACCAGATAGAAAACTGAGAACAAATTCTCATTTGCTATGTCAACTATAGAGCTAAAATAAAATTACAAATTAATAAGTAAAATAAATTATGAAACATTGGATAATTTATGTTTGTAAGATACCCAAAAACTAGTATAGTTCAATTCATTTAAAACTTTTTTGTTCAAATTACTCATAAAAGCATACAAAGTTACACCAACTTTAAAACGTTAAGTTAGTAGTATTGTGTACTTAATCTATTTGATTATTTTGAACATTCAAGTTTACAGTGTGTGTAACATTTCCCTCTTCAAAGTCACACTCAATAAATATCTGGTCATACTCCCCCTAGTATGATGTTTCTCCTAATTTTTAAAATTAAATTTTACTTTTTGATTGCATGATGTCCTCCTTGTATGCTCCGATTGAAGTAAAATGCATTGTCATTCACATATTGAATGGAAGTCAATACTAATCTAAAATAAATGGAAATTTTCTTCATCTTTTCAAATGTTTTTCCCCCCACTGACACGATGATAATAACCCTTATGCATTCTGCGTAGAATGCAAAATATTGAAGTGGAATAGAATTTGAAGCGGAAGTAGGAATTTAATGTAACTAATTGAACAAATATAAATATTACACAAAAATTTCATTATGTTAAAGGTGCATTACAACAGTTTGAGTGTTAAAATAAACATATTTTTCATCCACGCGTTTTAAAAATTGTTTAATGTACAGGAGGCACTATTGTGGCACAATGGTTGTTGCCCCTATTTTTCTGTCAATTAATGATGAGGGTTTTGGGTACAAAAGTTAAGGTTTCTGCCTGCGCGTGCACGCTCTCTCTCGCTCCGTGATTGAAAGGCGGAAATGTTGGGAGTGTGTGGACGCGAGCGTGGAAAAAGACAAGTGAGCGCGAGGGTGTCAAAATAATAATAAACCAAGACTGCAGTGCGACCCTCTGTCTCTCGGTGGCTCCTTTTGTTCAAACATTGGGCTGAAAGCATGGCGACATGCGACGGAAGTTGTCACCGGAGGCGACTGCGACCCTGGAGGGAAAAATCTCCCCTGCGTCCCCCGACCACGGTCAGGATACCGAAAGGAAAAGAATAACACCTGTCTAGTGTGACAAAAAAGGGCAAAACTGAAGTCGGACAAGCGTCGCAGGAGGACGCAGCTCAATACTGGAGCGGCATTAATATTGGAGAAGATAGAAAAAACTATGCGGATGAAACGGGACCCACAGCTTTCTTGCTAAAAATGTAAGACCTCATCACAAAAATGTGATAGGGTCTATTTATGATAAATAATAACAATAAATAATAATGAAACTACCACTAACTAACGTCTCGGCACTATGGGCGCGTGAACATCGCTGTCTTCCATTCCCCTTTTCGCCAGAGGGGTCGCAAATATGCAAAAACCCAGAAACTTAAATCAAGGTGCATGATGTGGGAGATTTTGTGCCCATTTTATGTTCACATCCTTGCTCAAATCAACACTGATTGTGATCTTGTGAGGGCATTCAATTGTAAGCTTGATTTTTGATAAAATGCAACATGAATATCATTCAAGGGAACAGTAATCTATTTTATATTAATAACTGTAAAAAAAATTATGTTAGTAAAAATGAAAACGATTCCCAGTCCAGTCCTGAACTAACTAACACAAGTAAGACAGAGTATTTATTTACGTTTAAGACCCTCTCTCCAATAACTGTGACCAGACCATATTTTTAGACAACAGTTTGAATCTGTGAATATTTTGGCATTGCTTGTGTTGTACATCCAGACTGTTCCAAAGTTTGACTCCACGTACAGACACACAAAAACTTTTATGAGAGGTTCTAAATTTAGGTAATGTAGAATCTCTGGATCCTCTCAAGTTATGGTAAACCTTTTCTCTATCATGAATATATGTTGTAATTTAGTTGGTAGTAACTTATGGAATGCTTTATAGCTATAGGAGTATGGCTGTATTATACTTTACAAGGTCATATAATAAGCAACTTTGACTGAATCAGAATAATCCACATTGTCCATTTCTGTAAAGGAGTAATTGTGTCACGCTCCTGCTCTCAGTCCTGTTGTGGGTCTGGTCTTTTTCCAGTGAGCGTGTCAGGGGGCGCGTCCTACTAGCGCCGCACCTGAAGCGCATCAATGATCAAGGACTTTAAAGGGGACTGAGACCTCTCCCACAAGAAAGCCAGTTTCAATTTCTCACAAGTTTCTTACCATTTAGGCCATCCGTCCGCATGATGGCGTGGTTTCGGAGCTTGAAACAGATATATTTTGAAACCGGCCTCCAGAGTGGAAAGATTTCAAAACGCGCCCGTCCGTTTGGACACCATATGCAGGATACTTCTCCAGTGATGACGTAATGGTCGCAAATTACATGACTGCGCGCGAACCGTCAGTCTGTCAAAAACAATGGCGGATAGCCGTGTCGTAGTCGTTTTGCGCAGCCTCCTTAGCTTGCTTATGCTTTAGCAGCAAAATATTTTGCTTCTTTATTACCACGTTCAACAAGCTGTGTTGTACTTGAATCAACTGCCATTGTCACTTATCCTGTGTTCATCTTTGTCAAGTTGTTTTGATACATGCAAAACCATTTTTGTTCTGTAGATTGCAATAAAGTTAAGGATTTTTTTTTTTGTCTTTTTCGCTGATTCTTCTTCTACGCTTTCCGTTAACTCCCTATGTCTGCGCTACAGCGTCACTCCACACTTGGCATATACTTTACAGCTGTTAAATATCCTCAGCATCTTATTTTGGACACATGCAAGTCTTGAAATGCTTCTACGTGTACGAGATTTGTTTGAGGAACGAAGCCGGCTTTGCTTCCGTCTGGACAGGGCCTGAGCAACAGCATCAGGTGCCAGAAGATTCACCTTGCTCGCGATTATTGCACCAAGTGTTTGTCCTAGCACTTTCATAGTTCATGTGCCTTTGTTACCACAGTCTTTAAGCGTGTAAGTAGTTTTGTATTCCGCGTTGTTTTTTGTTGTAGTTTCGAGTGTCTTGTTTTTTGTATGCCCAAGTAGTAGTCACTTCCTTGCTCGTTTTATTATAGCAAGGGATTTTCAGTTGTCTTGGTTTTTCCCTTGCCATTTGCAAGTGCTTTTGGTTAGTTTTTATTTTTCTTTCTGAATGGTTGCCAGCGCCTTTTGTTGTTGTTTATTAAAAAAAAATTGTTTTTCTGTTTTAAACTTCTGGTCTGCGCTTGTGGGATCCAACCTACCGGTACTCCTGAACATAACAATTTGTGCATTGATAAGTGTTCCCCCACACTTTTACGCAGTAAGCGAAGTATGGTTGTACCAACATGCAATACAGCACACAAAAAGCATTTTCATCTAGAAAATGTTTCACTTTATTCACAATTGAAAAGCTTTTGCTTGCTTTGTGTATGAAATGTGCTGCAGTATACAACCAAAGCGACCGTGCCTTGCCCTTTTGTTATAGCATAACATAACATGAAAAGGCGTTGAAAGTGTTTATCACCAAGACTGTTTCTCTTTGGAGTGAGCATGAGTCCTACACTGAAAAGTCTTTCAACTGGTGCGCTGGATGGTGTTGCAGCGTTAAAGTGGGGTGACACATGGAAAGTGGTGATGGCTTTCAATCACAGGAGCAATTTATTATTTATTATTATTATATTTATTTAAAATCTATTTATTTTCCCACGTACATGGCTGCATTTGAGTCATCAAGCTGTGGATCAAAAGAAAAATAGTCATCCTCACGGAACGCCAGTGGCGGCAGCAGCTGGAAGAGGATCAGGTATCGAGGCTGGAGGTTCGTCAGAGAAGGAGCTGCATTCTGTAGTGAGCAGGACTAATGAATTCTTGGAGTCAAGAGTTGCTGTAATCCATCTTTTGATTGCTTTCATGATGATGTCAGGCGGTTCAGCAGTCATCTTTGATAATCCATTTCTAATTGTGAGGGTTTTGGCCACTAGAATTTCCAAAGTTGTACTATAAAAAAAGTGTCCTACTCCTCACCCTGCAAAATGTCAAGGCCTACCGAGAAGTTTTATGATCAAACAGTAATCATTGACTGTTGGCCGGTGGGGTGCCTGGCAGGCCTGCCGTGTTGGGGTGGGGGGCGCTCCTGGGTTTGTTCTCCGGCCTGTGGGGTTGTGCCTTGGCACTGCCGTGGCCTGGGGGGCTCTGGGGGGTTGTGCTTGCTCTGTCCTGGCCGGGGTCGACTGCTCCCCTCTCTGGTGGAGGTTTTCATGCATGCCAGATCCACCACACCAGCATCTATCGAAATTCAAACACACTCTGCTTCTTCCTCTGGTCGTTGAATTGGTGGAGGATGATGTCTGTGGATCTCACTCTGCTTCATCTATCCTTCCTTCCTTTCCTCAGTCTTTCCTTTGGTCTCTTGAGGTCTCCCTAATTTATTGGAAGTTAGATGTTTCTGGGGTTGGTGAAAGATTCTGGTTGGTAACCTGGTGGGTAGTAGGTGAAGTCTGGTCGGTGCTGCATTTCACTTTCCTTTCTTTTCTTTTATCCTTCTTCGGGTCTCCTGAGAGTAATGAAAAATACATCTAAGTGCAATTTAAGGCACATTCCCTTCGTTTAAACAGGTAGAGTGGATTACAAAGTAGCATAGGTCCACAATAAGAAAAGCAAGCGAGTCAAGCAACAGCTGTCAAACTATTGTCGGTAGCCAGGCACTTTATGCTAATGCTAACAGTTAGCTACTAGCTACGAACGCCGGGGACTTGTACCGTATAGTGCAATGACTGCGTAATTAACGTGCGGTTTCTTCGCGTCCTAAATTCTTTATTTAATATACTTTCAGGGTGCCTTTATGATAATGGTGGTAGAAAATATGTCATTTCTATAAAATTGCCGATAATGCAAGCCAAAATGTCAAAGGAAAGTAGTCAAATAAAATCCGCCTAAGCTGTTGCATTGGTGTCAATGTATTATTTAGTCAGCTTTATTTTGAAGTTTGCTTTAGCGTAGGCGGGGTGTGTTTGCGCCTGTTACTGAATGACGCCGCGGTGTCAGTCCAATTCGCACACGTACACACACACACACGCACACACACCCAAAGGAACTTACTCACTAACATACATTTGAATCTTTTTGTTTTGATGTAAGAAGCAAGTCTTTTCAAGTCAAAGGGCTCAAGTCCGAGTGAAGTCACAAGCAATTGTTGGTAAAGTCCAAGTCAAGTTGCAAGTCTTTTATTAACATTTAACAACAACAAGTCGAGTCTAAAGTCGTCAAATTCATGACTCGAGTCTGACTCGAGTCCAAGTCACATGACTTGAGTCCACACCTTTGGCTATTGGATAGGTTCCAGCACACTTGTGGCGCTAGTGAGGATAAGCGGTACAGAGAATGAATGGTTATATTTGATGTATTTTAAATTTCTTTGCGCCATGTAGGACTAACACTCCTATTATCCAATGATGATAATAAAAGGCATGCAAATTTCTTTCCTAGTTGGTTCACATTGTCATCCAAGTCAGAGAACGTTTTGGGCCATACCTAAACTACTCTAGTAAATTGCAAACTCATTTTGCTTGTAGATTAAGTCTTTGAGCTTGTTTCACAACACTTTATCTCTCTGCCCATTTTCCATTAGTGCCTTCCAAACAAGATTGGATAGCGACACGCCAGTGAGTAAGGGAGAGAATCGGAGCATAGCTGTACCTGTATAATTAAGTTTACAGACATGTTGCCTTCACTGCCTATATGACTCATTTATACTTGTACTGCAGGCCCAGTGAGCATGACATGACAAATGATTAGAATGATTAGGCTGTAGGGATAGTTTTAATTAATCCTGGGAGAAAAGGTAAGTCTTCTTCCTGCTTCCATCTGCCTGTTGGCAAAGCACAATCACTCCACCCCCTGTGGATATCAGATACATTTCTCCTGTTAGAGCAGTGGTGTCCATAGTGTTTTGTCTGGGATGTGTTTCTGATGTAACCATGACCGCAATCAAAGCGGTAAAAGGACACAGTAATCATGGAAAATAAAATCCGTTTGTATTTGGGGGTGAGTCTGCTACACGCTTCATAGGGCTTCATTTGTATTAGCTTTTTTAGATTACGACTCAAAATAAATGGTCCCACATCAAAATGTGGATTTTGCAAGCCAAAAGAATACATTGAGAACTACGGGCACGCCGCGCATATAGAGGGATTAAATACCACGAATTTCAGAATTCCGTCTTTTTAAAAAAAAGGGCGTGTGCACTTTTATAGAGAGAAGTTTTTTTTGTTTTTTTTTACTTTCACTCATCCGAAAATAGGGCAGCACGGTGGCTGACTGGTTAGTACGTCCGCCTCCCAGTGCAGAGGACGTGAGATCGAGTCCGGGCTTCGGCCTTCCTGGGTGGAGTTTGCATGTTCTCCCCGTGCTTGCGTGGGTTTTCACCGGGTACTCCGGTTTCCTCCCACATTCCAAAGACATGCATGGCAGGTTAATTGAACACTCCAAATTGTCCATAGGTGTGATTGTGAGTATGGTCGTTTGTCTCTGTGTGCCCTGTGATTGGCTGGCAACCAGTTTGGGGTGTACCCTGCCTACTGCCCGAAGCCAGCTGGGATAGGCTCCAGCACCCCCGCGACCCTTGTGAGGAAAAGCGGTCAAGAAAATGGATGGATGGATGGATGGATGGATCATCCGAAAATGTCATTTGTGCACAGTTAATGCATTTACTTCCCAAAACTTATAAATAAAACTTAAATAATTCCATAGTCCCAAAAACGTATTTATGTTTTTTAATGTTTTTTTTTTATGCTGGCGCATACAGAAGGCTTTGATGCAGCCTCTGAACTGAAGAGAACGCTTAAAGCAATGGTAGTTATTCGAAAAAACGGCCAGCAGGTGGTAGCAGAGTGTAAGAGATCAACCAGGGCCATGTTGCAAAAAAGGCTCTTTTCCCAACTGTTTAAACAGATTTTGTGAATAATGATGAAACTTAGCTATATTCTAATGCTTCAGTGAAAATGGCTGGGAGTGAATGAGTTAAATGCACAATTGTTGCACCTCATTACAATAAAGGTGTCTTGACAGCTGGAATGAGTAGAAACTTGTATTTTGTAAGTGCTGCGGGAAGTTTTAAGTAAATATTGAGGACCAAATGATGTAACAGTGCACGGCTGCTGTTAAAAGCAATTCGCCGACGTTTTCTGTTCCACCCAGAAAAAAAACATACAAAAGAAAAGAAAAGTCTTACACATTGATTAAAATATGTAAACGAATGTTATTGAATGTGAGGAAAAAAACTATCATGTCCATTTGTTGGCATGGAAACATAGACAACAAAGTTTTTTTCTTTGTGTGTGTGTGTGTGTGTGTGTGTTTTTTTTCTTTTTTCTGTCAGTTGGCAAACAGATTCATAGGGATTACTGCCACCTTGTTTGGAGTGCAATGAACTTGGGTATTCATCGACTGAGTGTATGCACTTAACTGTGACGGCAGAGACAGTTTGGAACGAATATATAAATCATTACACCCTTACTGAGCACTGACATTGTGTTCAAGTTCCAATTGCTCCTTGCTACTTGAAATCTATACCAAATATCCAAAATGTATATTATTTGTACATGAGTATGTTTTGTGTATTTGCCTGCCTATTGAAACTCGTAATACTGCAATTGTGCAGCCAAGGGTACAGTATGACAAGATTTGAATCTTGTCATACTGTTCTTTGGACTTTTGAATGAGACTTGCATGAGCCATTCAGCTCCAATCATTAGGCCCTATCTGCTCCAAGCAGGAGCTACGTACGGGCCCTCACACACACCGAACTTCGCTGCATGAAACCTAAGATCCCAGCAGAGCTAAAGAGGAAAAGAAGAGGCTGCTGGGCTGGTGACACATGCTGAGAAAGAGCATGGAGCTATCAACTTTGTCTACTAATATCATGCGAAATGTCTGCACTCTGTCAAATAAGATGGAGGAGCGATCAGCATTAATCAAGCTGCAATGGGAGTACAGAGAAAAAAAGTCTCATGTCTCACTGAGATGTGGTTGAACCAGGACACACCAGACACTATTGTCTCCTTGGAGCATTTTACCCTTTTTTGTGCAGACCGCAACCTGTCAGAGAGAGGCAAGAAGAAAGGCGGAGGAGCTGTGCGGTTTTCTTTTGTTGTATTTGTTATATACAACAGGTGGCGTAACCATTTGCTCATCACTTTTGAAGCACCTCCCCACTAAGCGGCAGTTCAACGAATGTAGCGAATGTTGTGTTTCATCAGGGTTCATAGTAGGTCGGGTCCACTCAGTGCTGAGGCCCCTTTTCATTCAGATAAGTACGTTTCTTCTCATAGACAAAGTTTATGTTCAACTACTTGCATCAAATATGGATGACATGAAAGATCGAATAACATCTGCAATAAGCATGGCGACAATCCTGATTTCTCATCGGCTTTATGTTGTCCGCGCTGTCGGTGGTCGCCACAATGAGCAATTGACATCAAATGCAAACTAGATAATATTTTCGACACGTGTCCAAAGCTAGACTTTTAGATTTAAAAAATATATATATATCGTGTGATAACATTGCCGTGCTTTTTTTTTTTTAGTCACCTTTCATACAGTGCTGCTCAAAAGTTTGTGAACCTCTTGAGCAATTTGGACTTTCCAATTGTTTCAACCTGATTTTTTTGTTCAATCTGAACCATTACATTTGATATGAACTAGCAGGTGTAGTTTTATCAATTCATTGTTTTTTGTTTAAAAAAAAAATCAATTGTGTAGTCAAAACTCAATTAAAAAGAGTTTTTGGTCAATTCCTGTAGGTGCAAAAGTAAGTGAACCTTGAGCTGCATTGCTTAAAACAAGCAGTCAAGTAGGATCAGGTAGGACAAATTGGTAGCCAAACTAACCACTGAAATGGGCCAATGAAATGGGAGAGGTTTAGCAAATAAATTGTGCATCACTGACTGAAACAGAGAAAAAAAACACATCACTTTAGTCTTACCCAGGTGAACCCATACAGGTCAGTCATGCTGAGTGGAAGAGAAATCTCAGGGGACCTCAGGAAGTGGGTAGTGACAGCACATCTGTCTCGGGAAAGCTATAAAGTCATATAAAAAAAAAAGAGCTTCATCATTTCACTGTGTAGCAGATCATCTGCAATTAGAGAACACCGAAAATGACTACAATCTTGCCTAGAAGTGGACGGCCTTCTAAAATATCAGCAAGACCCACAAGACAAATGATAATTCAGGTGAAAGCCAACATGTGCATCACATCGAAGGATTTGCAGACCTCTTTTGCTGCATCTGGGACACATGTGCATGCTTCAACAATCAGAAGAAAAGTCAATTGACAAGGCTTTCATGGAAGGCTTGCTAGGTAGAAGCCTCTGCTAACGAAAAAGGTCGAAGCTGCCCATCTGCCAAAGCTTTTTGGAAGTCCCTTCTGTGGGCAGATGAGTCCAAAATTGAACTGTTTGGTCACAACTAAAACAGTCATGTTTGGTGAAAAGTCAACACTGCATACCATCAAAATAACCTTCTCCCTACAGTGAAGCAGGGTGGTGAGAATGTTAGGTTATGGGCTAGCTTTTCATCCTAAAGACCTGAAGCCGTTCTTTGTGAAGTTACAGCCTGGTAGACGATGGATCATGCAACATGACAATAATCCAAAGCATTCTAGCAACACAACCAAGGAATGACTGAAGAAACAACAATATTCATGTTCTGGATGTGCCCAGTCAAAATCCTGACTTAAATTCTGTCAAAATACCGTGGCGGGACCTGAAGCGGGCAGCGCCCATCCAACCTCTCAAAAGGAGGTGCAATGTCCGATTAAGTGAGAGGTTCACATACTTTTGCTCAAGAATGAATGACAATATTATCATTATTTTTGTTCAAGTCCATTATTTTCAATGTCAGCATTGTAGATTCGGGTATGACTAAACATTTAATAAGGTTATTTTAATATTATATACAAAAAATCTGACCATGCCTGCAGGGTTCACAAACTTTTGAGCAGCACTGTATATATTTGTTTACTTTGTAATTTGTTCTCAAAAGGAGTCAAGTCATATTTATTTATATAGCACTTTCAAACAGCCGTAGCTGACACAAAGCGCTTAACAGAATGCACAACATAAAACATTACCGATAAAACAATCATAAGAAACCAACAAAACTTTTTCCTTTCCTACACATACTTTGATGTTTGAAGCGGTTATAGATGAAAGAGGAGAGGAGACCATGCCTAATAATTACATCTATTAAATAAAAAGGAAACAAAAAATTATCATTTGCATCTGTTGTGTTTACTCCAAAAAAAAAAAAAAAGGACAGACCCACTTGGGCATCTGTCTTACACAACATTATGCACATTTTCTAATATTTCACTAAAATGTCAGTAATGACAGAGACGATAACCCTGTAGTTGGCAAACTCAATGTTCACGTCTCAATGGGATACAGCCTTAAAGCCCCTATCCCCCTCTGAGCTGCGAACGATGCGTTTCGTGAGGGTTCTGATTAGATCGCATTTGTGTTTGTAATTAATCGTAATTGTAGCCATTATCACAAGAACATTTTCAAGATTCTAAAAAATGTCCTTGCGAATCCACTGTTTCGCCAACATGTGCATTTGTTCGTAATACAGTGCCATCGCAATCTGTCGTAATTATGTCAGCAAAGGCCGCATTGTGGAATTCACTCTGACACCAGTGCACTACTCTGAGAGCGTTTGTGTTCGGCCTCAGGCAGAGAGTGCTGGCTCCATGATTTCCAAAAGCACTAGTCTGTTGTACTGCTTGACGCACTGACCCACCTTGTCCCCATTTGAAGCACAAGTAGCGCATAACGGGCTGCAACACAATAGTAGAGCGCGGCAAACAACACATAACCAAAACACGGAAGCCATTGAGGACAACGCTGCCCGGGTATTGGTTGCTCGTTCATTTTTTTTGTGGTGCTTCGGATGTGGCGCTTCTTGCAACGCAAAGAGGATCACCGCCACAAAGAAAAGGACAATGTTTTATTGTCAGAAAGCCCTCGAGGCTGTACACGCTGATAGCAGTGGGAGCGAAGAAGAAGACGAACACTTGCCAAAAAGGACACAGCTGGTAAGTTGTTGGAGTCTGTTAACCTTGAAATGCAGGAAACTCATTTTCATCTTCCGTTTCAGAAAGCGAGATAACTGAAATGATAGTTACGTTTATGAGTCCCAAACGATCGCCAGGTGGCGGTGCTGAACAGCACGGAAAATGCCTTCATGCACGCACAAACAAGAATGCATATGTAGTGATTATTTCTGTTGCCGTAAGGGCGAAGGAGAAATTTAGACGGTACTGAGGGGAGTTGTAATTTACTCAGCAACCTCTGGGGGCACCACGTTGACTTTAATTGTTTGTAGGAGCAAAATAAACGATAACAATCCTATTATCAAGTATTCATAATCTGAAGGTGGTACTTTCGTTAATCATGGAGTTCTTTGCTATAACAAGATAATTACTAATCCACTCAGTAAACACAAATGATTCGGCAGAAATTTAATTTGTAGACAACAAATTTATTTAGTAAACACACACATATATCAGTCACAGCCTAACCTATTAAATCTTTGACTGCCAAACGTTTTCAGAAAAGGGATGCTGTGGGTGCCAGCTGATTTAAGCATTTTGACTGATCTTTCAAGGTCCACAGAAAATTTTGTGTTTGGACTATGGAAACACACATACTACCAAATGAAAGATTGAACTCTCATCTTTCATCAGAAAAAAAAGTTTGTTTCTACCTTATTCCGATTTTCAGTAATCAACAATAGAAAATGGTTAGTTTCACCCAAATGCTCTGTTTTGAAACTAAATACGGAGAAATCAAGCTTTTTTTGTGAAACGATATTATTTCATGCACTCTAGAGAATTTGACACCTTTTTTTTCCATGAATGATGCCACAAACACCTAAACAGTGCTTTACTTCTGTAAAACACTCCCACCAACAATGAAAAAGTGTTTTTTGATAGCAAAATACGTTGATTTACATTCAACAGTGTAACAATTTGACAAAACAATTTGGCAAACTATTTACAAATGTGTGCAACTGTGGTACTATTTACAATTGTGTGGATGTTTCAACTACAGTTTTTCTTTTTATGTAACACTCCCCTGAGTGCAAGGAGACGCAGCAGGATTTGCACAACAGATTAGTTTCACTGCGATTGCCCCTTCACGTGCAGACGCTACACTTTCTTGCCTGCCTTTTTTTCCGGGGAATAGCAGGTATATATTGCAGTGTGTGTTTGGCCATGTTGCCATCAAGTCTACTATCAGGATCATGATACGGTGACATTACGGTGGTGTTACGTCTGGCTTCCTCATGTCCTTCAGTTCCTATACCGGGTGGTAAGAGATGTTCTGATCCATCTTATCCACTCCATTCATGGTGGCATCGTAGTCCAGAACCAGTGTCTTCTCCGTGATCAGACTGTACCCACTCCTCCGATGAATATGCATTGGACTCGGGGTACTCTTCATCGTCCGATTGAACGTCCGCCTGTGCAGAAGTGCTCGGTTGTGCACCGCGTTTTCCGGGTTAGCATCGCTAGCCGGTGAGGCTTTACGACGTGATCATAGCCGCCGCGTCAACGCTTCCAACTTCGGCGTCAACCTCGGAATCACCATCATCATCATCGTCGTCATCAATGTGCTCTTTAGAATTGGTCGATGCTTTTCGTCTTTGAAAAAAATGCTCAAGCGTAAGCTTCTTGCAACCGGTCGCCATTTTCGCTACCTCAGCCATTCTCCTCTCAACACTCTAGCTCTGCCTCACGTCTTCTACTGACGCCTACCCGATCTTGTCCAAAGAGAGTCATCGCTGCCATCTAGTGCCCAAAAATAGTCATTATACTAACTCAATCTGCTTGATACTTTCAGCACAGCTGGCCAAGGCTTTCCTCCACCCCCCCCCCCCCCCCCAAAAAAAACATAGTTAACGTCTTTTAACGATTTTGGCAGCCCTCATTTGGATTTTACTAAACGTTATTAAACGTTTTTGGCAGTCAAAGAGTTAATGAAACGGAGTAAAAATGTGAATCAAAGATAAAAAGCAAACATGCAACCTAACTAAGATTTTGAAAAAGGTAGATGAAAAAGGTAGATGGGGAATAGAGATGAAGCGTTTTGACCTGTGTTGGAAAACCGTCCTTATGTTTTCCGCGTGTTCGTAATGTTGTTTTCAGAATCAGACTTGAGATCAGTGAATCAGGTTTCCTTCGAAGGATTTATTTCAGAAATTTCTGAGACACAGAAGGGACAGCCAAATGCCATTTTGATTTCCCATGTGTGTGTGGCTCCTCCCACTTGCAATCGCCATTGACTCCCAGCAATCCAAAAAGCCCCTCCCCTTCCGCAAGAAACAGCCCCCAAGCCCCCTCCTCTTGCTCTTCCTCCCTCTGCTGCCCCCAAGCCCCCTCCCTCTCCGTGGCGCCTCTCCGTGGCGCCTCTCCGTCTCAAACAGTCACAAGATACTCAATACACATGAACAGATGGTCATTGATATGTAAACAGCAAGCCAGACATGATCCGGGCCCCCCCTGCAGCTGGTTGATAACGTGAGATAAGAGGCAGGAAGAATCTTCACATGTTTGGTCACTTATTACACTCATCAATCTTTGCTGAGTAAGTTAAAACAGTTATAATTAAATTGAAACAGAAGATTCTCTTCAATTGTCAATCCTTTTTATATTTGAATCAAAGCATTGCACCAGTAGTATGTGGTCAGATTGCAATGTAGGCGCACCTACGGACTGGTTCAGTTGCACGGGAGAGAGAGACTCGGCGAGCGTCAATCTTCAGTTGAAGAAAACTCAGTTGGAGGCAATCTGGGCGGTGCGGCGTTGAGGCCACGGCAGGTTGGCCCAAGTCCCGGTTGGTGGTGATGTGCTTGCGCTGTTGAGAGGCCGCAGTCAGTTGGTTTGGGCGCTGCGGGGCGTCTCGGGCGCACGGCTAGAGCAGAAATGGGTCGGTGCCTAACAGCCGTCATGGAACCCGGTTGGCGGGGTGCTGCGTGATTCAGAGAGCGGAAGGTAGTTGTGTCGGCTCTCGGCAGGAACAGACACGTGCGTTTTGGGATGCGCAGTGTGGTTGCAAATCGTTGCGTGATGCGTGCTTTGGGGCGCGCGTTGTGGCTCAAATCCGGGTCTCAAAGAAAGAAGCCACACTCTCAGCGTGTTTGGCGACCACGTCTCTCGTGATGGTCAGGAGGAGTTCGTGGGGCAAGAAAAGGGTGAAGAAGAAGCGGAGAAGAGGTGAAGAAGAGAGGGAAGTTCCTTTGCGCGCTGGCTTTTAAACTGTGTCCCAGGGAGTCGGGCAGTAGTCCCGCCCCTTCCGTGCGCGTGAAGCAGACTTGGTCCACTGAGACCAAGCTTTTGGATAGCATTTGATAATTTTTTTGATCAGAATTGACAAGCCAAAGTCTTCATTTATCATTCTGAACACATTTCAAACATTACCGCGATCATAAAGTTATTGAATCCGCTAAGCTTACTAATTAGCTAAACTTATGTGGCTACAGAAATTACACACATTATTCATTTGAGATAGACATACAGGTTGTGTACAAAGATAAACAGCATAAGTCACTTGATGTCAGTCAAGTACATAGAGTCCATATACGTATGTCCCGAATTATGTCGATTTCAGATTAATTAGGAGCGGCATTATAGCCGAAGCACCCCTGCTGGGTCCTTCCGTGGTCGAGTCATTCTGTCAGGTTGGGGCATGGGATTAAGAACCCAAATGCAGGGAGCAAAAGCAGCGAGGCAAGGATGCAGTCAAAAAGGGGATTTAATTAAAAAAAAACTTGGCTAAATAACAAAATCAACAATGTCCAAAAACACAAATGAAAGCAACAAACCAAATAGAAACACGGCTAAGCAAGGAAATGATGACAACAGGATATGGCATGAGTGTGACAATGACTCGACAAAAACTAAAAGAAAGCAGGGAACTAAAAACACATAGTAAGGATGCAATGAGAGACACCTGGACAAGACACATGTGGTTTGGGGAGCTGATTGGGTAACACCAGGGACCGGGATGACAAGAACAGGAAGACATGATAAAACTTGACGAGTCATTGACAAAAGGAGGCACACAAGGAAAACATGACCTATAAACAAAAACAAAACACAGACCATGACAATATACAAGTCTTTCAAAGCAAAAACACCTTTCAGCCCCCAGCATTCAAAAAAATATATAAAAAAATGATGGGGGAAATGGATGATTACAATAAACTGGGGCATGGATAGAAGTAACTGGCAGTCTAAAATACTTCTTAATTTGTAACCATATTTTCAAGGAATTAGATTACTCACTTTTGCGGTCGCAGGAGACGATGAAGAAAAAAGGAGTGCTGAGAGAGACGTAAAATTACATATTTAATTGTTGTCCAACTTAATAAAATTACTTCCATTGGTAACGCACGATTGAATTAAATTAATCCAAAGTAAATATATTAAGTTTAATTAATTAAAAGTTAATTACATTTAATATTGCCACTTTGGATACATTTTGGATTAATATAATTCAAGTGAATATATTAAGTTTAATAAACACCTGCTCCTTGTTGGTGGATATCCAGGGCTCAGACAGTGGACATTTTTAAGGACCTGGGTTTTCACCTAACAGTAAAATGGACTGGGCAGACAACACAAATGCTCTGTACATGAAAGGTGAGCCTCCTCCATGTGTTGAGGTTAGTACAGGAGCTTTTATCACACTTTGGTGGACTCGACTTTGTTTTGTGTGCTGTGGAGTAGGCATCGCAGACAGAAATAAAAAGAGACTTCATCGATTGGTTAATTAAGAAAACTAGCTCTGTCCTGGGCTGCCAAATGGACTCCATCAAGGAGGTGGCGGATAGAAGAAGAACACTACACAACAAGTCATTCCTGCTAAAGCAACAAGACTTTCCAATTACATTAAATACATATAGCACACGCACAAAATAAAAAAAAATAAAATAAAAAATTGAATTGACCCATGTGCAATATTCTGTGTATGCACGCACACAATGTGTAATACATCTTAAAAAATGCTGCTGATTTTGAACTTGATTTTATTTGTAAAAAACTTGAACTTGATTTTATTTATAAAAAAATAAAATAAATTAAATAAATCCCACTCAAATGGTTTTATGTTAATAATACTTTTTTTTATATATATATATATAATTTTGGATCTTATTGTTTTCTGCTGTAACAAGTGAATCGTAGGATCAATAGTCTTCTTGTATTTCACCAAGCTGCATCCTTGTGTTTACTTGTTACCTGTTGAGTCCTTGGCAAACCATTGCATTAAGCTTTCTTTGTGTCTTCCAGAATTGCTTTTGTAGAATAAGGTTTGTAAAATATTGTATTAAGCTGCATTTGGTTCCTACCTCACTTTGACATTTCAAACCAACCCCTTTGACAGTTCATACAATGTGTCAGGCAAACAATTCTGGGGGCTGCAGGTGTTGTCTAAACAGGTGCAGTGTAACGCAAACCTGGTAAAGAACTACAGGAAGCTTTTGACCTCTGTAATTGTAAACAAAAGCCACTTTTTTTTTCTCACGCGTTCAAATACTTATTTCAAGCACTAACATACAAGTGGATACTTTAAAAATCAGACAATTTCATTTTCAATTTTTTATTTTTTATTTTAGATTGTGACTCTCACAGTGGACATGCACCTATGAGGAAAATTTCAGACCCCTCCATGATTTCAAAGTGGGAGAACTTGCAAAATTGCAGGGTGTTTAAATACTTATTTTCCTCACTGTATGAGCCTGAGCCAGTGAACAATTCCAAAGTGCTGGTGGAGAATCTGACTACAGTCATTTGTTGGGTTGTGGGCGTAGAAAATTCGCTACAGGCATGGTGGTAGATAAAGACCAAATACTGTAATTATAACAAAGTAATTGGCATTTGAGCTGGATAGCCACTTATGAAACGAAGATGCACAGATGTTATACAGTGTGGGAGCGGCAACTCATGCTGGATGCCCAAGTGAAGTCAGCAAAACTGAATTGATGAAAAACAAATTAACACTATTGTGTCTTTGCACAACTGAGTACTAAATATTTCTCTTTGTTTGAACATGTTTTCAGTAGTTGTCTTCTAACATGTATTATGCATTTATTTAGAGACAACTTTACAGAAACCTTATATTCCTTATCACTATATATATATATATATATATATATATATATATATATATATATATATATATATATATATGTATACTGTATATATATATGTATACTGTATATATATATATATATATATATATATATATATATATATATATATTTATATATATATATATATATATATATATATACTGTATATATATACATCTTTGTGGTCTTTTCTTGAAAACAAAATGGAATGAGCACTTAACAGCCTTTTATTAGGAAAAAGTAATAAACAACTGACATACATGATGACTACACTGCTCTTCTCATGGAGAATGTTCCATTTGCGCTATTTTTTGTCATGATTTGGGTCAGCTGGTGGGCTCCGCCCACCATACACACCTGCTGCCCATCATGCAATCAGACCTCAATAAAGGCCTGATGGACACAGCAAGGAGTGTCGGGTGATTACCCCGAGACGCCGCTCTCTTGACCCGACTGTACTCGTCTTACAAGTTTTCTCCTGCTGCCCATGAATTACCTTTTTGCCGCCACTGTGCGTGATTTTGAGTTTGTTTGCTATCCGCCTGTGCGCGTGAGTTTGTGTTTGTTTTCGTCCGCCTGTGTGCGTGATTTTGAGTTTGTTTGCTATCCGCCTGTGTGCGTGAGTTTGTGTTTATTTTTGTCCGCCTGTGTGCGTGATTTTGTGTTTGCGTTTATCGCCACATTAAATCAAAGTTATCCGCATCCCTGCCGTGGCTCGCCTTCCTCACTGCATCTGGGTCCGCCCTTCTCAAGCCGTGACAGAATCACCCGACAAACTATGGACCCCGCAGATCCCAGCAGCCCGCGCCAGGTCCTGGCCAGCCATGGACACTTGCTCGACCGGCACGAGCAATACTTCCAGGATCTAAAGGAGGTGATGTCGGCACTAACTGCACAGATTGGATCGCTCACCTTAAAGATGGAGCGGAGACCGGAATCCACGGCCGCGGAAGACTCACGACCTGCCAGAGCGTCTCCTGTTTTCCCCACTTCCCGATCAGCAGGCAATCTTGTCTTCCGGGAACCCAATATTCCGCATCCCCCCCGCTACGCTGGCGAGATTGGTGGGTGTGACCAGTTCCTTCATCAGTGTAGCCTGGTCCTCGACCAACAGCCGTACACCTTCCCGGACGCCGGCTCCAGAGTTGCTTTTATTATGAGCTTGCTTTCCGGCCAGGCAGCATTATGGGCGATGGCGGCCAGCAAAACCAACCCGGAGCTCCGAGCCTCAGTTCCTGCCTTCCTGACTGAATTCCGTAAGGTCTTCGACCACCCAGTAAGAGGGAAAGAAGCAGGCAGCCGCTTACTGGACCTCCAGCAAGCCGGCTCCTCCGTGGCGGAATTCTCCATCTCCTTCCGGGTTTTGGCCGCCGAGAGTGGTTACTGCGACGCGGCGCTGTGCGGAATTTTCCGGCAGGGACTAAACCCGCGGATTAAGGATGAGCTGGCGGCACGGGACGAGACGTCCACGCTGGAGGAGCTCATCGGCTTGGCCATCCGGTTGGATAACCGGTTGCGGGAGCGACGGCGGGAACGGGAGGAGGAGGAGCGACAACCGGAGGCAGCGGAGACGTCTGCTCAGCCGGTGTCGGCCACGTCCGCGGGGCGCTTCGTCGACGCCCCGCCTCCCAACGCTTCATGGCGATGCGCGCCTGCCAGAGATGGCGCGGAGCCTTTGCAGCTGGGAGGAGAGCGGCTCTCGGCAACGGAGCACACGGACCGGTGGAGACACCTAGCGGCCAAGTGTGGGAGGCGGCCTGAGAGACACAGGCACGTCGCACCTGTTCCAGCCCCAACCATCCCATTCCAACGTAACCCAAGGAGACTACTAGTCTCAGGAGAGATGACATGGGGGGGGGTAAACGCTAGGATGACGGCTCTGGTGGATTCAGGGTCGGATGAATGCATTATTGACCCGAGGATGGTGGACATCCTGAAATGCCCGGTGGTTGAACTCAAGAGAGCCAAGGAGATGCGCGACCTTGACGGGCGCACCCTGGGTGTGATTTCACACCGAACGGAGAGCCTACAGATGCGTCTATCGGGGAACCACGTGGAAACAGTTCAGTTCCTCATTATGCCGTCCCGGTCGGCCCCAGTGGTCCTGGGCCTGACTTGGCTGGCCAGGCATAACCCGGACATTAACTGGGGCATTCCCAGGGTGGAGAGATGGAGTGTTTTCTGTCACTCGCATTGCCTGCAGTCAGCAGTGGATGATCACCGTAGCCCAGCCAAAGCCACGTTAGAGGAGATTAACCTGGATGAGGTACCGGCAGAATACCACGACTTGCGGGAGGTGTTTAGCAAGGACCGGGCCATGTCTCTCCCTCCACATCGACCTTACGACTGCGCCATAGAACTGGTTCCTGGGGCACCGCTGCCTGGTACACGCCTATATCAGATCGCCAAGCCGGAACGTCAAGCCCTCACGGAGTACCTCACCACGTCCCTGGCGGCCGGACTGATTCGGCCTTCCAAGTCACCGCTAGGGGCGGGGTTCTTCTTCGTGGAAAAGAAAGACAAGACCCTACGCCCGTGCATCGATTTCCGTGGTCTGAACGACATAACTATCAAGAACAAATATCCGTTGCCGCTAATGGACTCAGCGTTTGCTCCCTTACATTCAGCCACGGTATTCACCAAACTGGACCTTCGCAGTGCCTACCATCTAGTGAGGATAAGGGAGGGCGATGAGTGGAAGACAGCATTTAAAACACCTATTGGGCATTTTGAGTACTTGGTGATGCCGTTTGGCCTCTCAAACGCTCCCGCCGTGTTCCAGGGATTCATTAATGACGTCCTGCGCGACATGCTCAATCATTTTTGTTTTGTTTACCTGGACGACATTTTGATTTTTTCAAGAAATCAAACCGAACATCGACAACATGTTCGGCTGGTCCTGGAACGACTGCTGGAAAACCGGCTATATGTAAAAGCCGAAAAATGTGAGTTTCACGCCAGTTCAGTCCAATTCCTCGGCTACATTGTGGAGAAGGGTCGATTGAGAGCCGACCCAGCGAAGATCCAGGCCGTGGTCGAGTGGCCCACTCCCACATCCAGGAAACACCTACAGAGGTTCCTTGGATTCGCAAACTTCTACCGTCGATTCATTCGCAACTACAGCTTAAAAGCGGAACCACTAACAAGACTGACATCCACCAAAATTCCGTTTGTTTGGACCCAACAGGCAGAGGCCGCATTCGTCAATTTAAAAGTATTATTTTCGCGTTCCCCGGTGT
Source organism: Vanacampus margaritifer (assembly GCF_051991255.1). Taxonomy (NCBI): domain Eukaryota; kingdom Metazoa; phylum Chordata; class Actinopteri; order Syngnathiformes; family Syngnathidae; genus Vanacampus; species Vanacampus margaritifer. The sequence goes on along the minus strand of NC_135441.1, from coordinate 4,393,750 downwards.
TGACACACCCCGATGAGACTCTTCCCTTTATCGTCGAGGTCGACGCTTCAGAGACAGGAGTGGGGGCAGTGTTATCCCAACGGTCACCGGAGGACCAGAGGCTACACCCATGCGCCTTCTTCTCGCGCCGGCTCAACCAGGCTGAGCGCAACTACGACGTGGGCAACCGGGAGCTGCTGGCCGTTATCCTTGCGTTGCAGGAGTGGCGGCACTGGCTGGAGGGCGCGGCGGAACCTTTCCAGATCTTTTCTGACCACAAAAACTTGGCGTACCTCCGGTCCGCCCGAAGGCTGAATCCCCGCCAGGCACGCTGGGCCCTGTTCCTAACCAGATTTAATTACACCATCACCTACCGACCAGGAGCCCGGAACACCAAGCCGGACGCCTTGTCCCGAATACACAGTCCAGCCGCCGAGGGGTCTCCACCCGAAACCATTGTCCCGGAGGACAGAGTATTGGGAGCCCTCCAGTGGGAAGTGGAGCGGAAGGTGGCGGATGCAGCGGACGACACGCAGACCCCGGTCGCGTGCCCTGAAGACAAGTTGTTCGTGCCCACACACCTTCGGCAGGAAGTGCTGCAGTGGGGGCATGCGTCGAAGGTAGCATGTCACCCTGGGGTGGGTCGCACGCTGTCCTTGGTAGCACAGAGATTTTGGTGGCCTGGGCTGCGCAAGGACGTCCAGGACTATGTCACATCCTGCACGGTGTGTGCCCGTAATAAGTCCTCCCGCCTGAAGCCATCCGGCCAGCTCCGACCCCTGCCCATTCCCCACCGTCCCTGGTCGCATGTGGCCCTGGATTTCATTACCGGACTACCTACTTCCAACAGGCGGTCGGTAATCCTGACGGTGGTGGACCGGTTTTCAAAGATGGCCCACTTTATCGCCCTGCCCAAATTGCCCACCTCGCTACAAACGGCGGATATCCTGATAAAAGACGTTTTCAGGATCCACGGGATTCCAGTGGACCTCGTCTCCGACAGGGGGCCCCAGTTCGTGTCCCGGGTTTGGAAGGCTTTTTGCAAGTCCTTGGGGGCTACGGCTAGCCTGTCGTCGGGCTACCACCCCCAATCCAATGGGCAGACGGAGCGTGCCAACCAGGATTTGGAGGCAGCGCTTCGATGTGTGTGCCATCAGCACCCTTCCTCGTGGGCGTCCCACCTCCCTTGGGTCGAATACGCCCACAACACTCTCGAGTGCTCGGCCACAGGCCTGTCCCCGTTCAACGCGGCCTGTGGCTATCAACCCCCCTTGTTTCCTTCCCAGGAGGGCGGTGTTGCCATTCCCTCAGTCCAGACCCACCTCCGCCGGGCTCGCAGGGTTTGGCAAGACACTAGGAAGGCCCTGTGCCGCACCTCGGACCGCAACAAGCGGCTCGCGGACAGGCACCGGGTTCCGGCACCGCTCTACCGACCGGGTCAGAAGGTGTGGCTCTCAACTAGGGACCTACAGTTGGCGGGGAGTTCAAGGAAGCTGGGGCCGCGGTTCATCGGCCCGTTTGAGGTCAACGCTATGGTCAACCCGGTAGCGGTCCGGCTCAACCTGCCCCCTACTCTCAAGGTACACCCAGTGTTCCACACGTCCCTGCTTAAGCCTGTCTCTGCCAGCCCCTTGTGCCCGCCGACCGCGCCCCCGCCGCCTCCCCGGGTCGTTGGGGGGCAGCCGGTGTACACAGTAAGGGACATTCTGGACTCTCGAAAGCGGGGCAGAGGGTTTCAGTATCTGGTCGATTGGGAGGGGTACGGACCCGAGGACCGCCAGTGGGTTCCCCGCTCCTGGATATTGGACCAGTCCCTCGTTCGGGATTTCCATTTAGCACACCCATCGGCGCCGGGTGGTCCGCCTAGGGGCGTCGTTAAGGGGGGGGTACTGTCATGATTTGGGTCAGCTGGTGGGCTCCGCCCACCATACACACCTGCTGCCCATCATGCAATCAGACCTCAATAAAGGCCTGATGGACACAGCAAGGAGTGTCGGGTGATTACCCCGAGACGCCGCTCTCTTGACCCGACTGTACTCGTCTTACAAGTTTTCTCCTGCTGCCCATGAATTACCTTTTTGCCGCCACTGTGCGTGATTTTGAGTTTGTTTGCTATCCGCCTGTGCGCGTGAGTTTGTGTTTGTTTTCGTCCGCCTGTGTGCGTGATTTTGAGTTTGTTTGCTATCCGCCTGTGTGCGTGAGTTTGTGTTTATTTTTGTCCGCCTGTGTGCGTGATTTTGTGTTTGCGTTTATCGCCACATTAAATCAAAGTTATCCGCATCCCTGCCGTGGCTCGCCTTCCTCACTGCATCTGGGTCCGCCCTTCTCAAGCCGTGACATTTTTGTGGAATTCTTAGGGGAAGTGACACCGTTTGAAAGGTCAGATTTATTCATTTATTTTTTGAAGCATCCAATTTAAGAACCCCTCAGAATTTCGGCTTGTTAAAGCTTATTGGTTGATCTTTTCAAATGAAAATTAATAGCCAATCGAAGAAGGGCTTCCCTAAGTAGCAGGCAAAATGAAAGGGTCCAGAAGATATGTTGAGAGAAATAATTAAGTTGTACAGTTTCACTCTAATTTGATATTTTTTGTTTTTTTACATCAGAACCCATCATCTGATTTTCAAAAGTCTGACTGTGTTGTAATAAGGTTGAAGTGCACGTCACATTTCCCCAGAATGTCTTTTTCATGTCCCACATTTCAACTTTTTACATCACACTTACCGGTAGTAATTTTTGATAGCTGAAAGTAATTATTCTCAGTATCAGTATCGCTGCAGCCAACATGACGGTGCCGTCAGATATGAGTGGGCGTGCGACTCCATTGCAAGTGGTTTGGCTGATTGACAGCTAACCTTCCAATCATGAAAGTGCCATTCCCAGTCTGTTCTGTATTTATATATTATAGACTAATTTATTTGATGCTTTATCTTTAAACCAAACATAAAATGAAAAATAGTTAACCCTGTCAAGTTCTTATTTGTACAGTCAAGTCTGTAGTCTCTAACACCTAAATCCAATCTAAGTCTACTGCAAATTCTGCAATCATACATTTGATGCCTTCTGTCAAGTATTGTGTGGCATGCAATGAACAAACAAAGAAAAGACTAGCAGAACTTCTGCGGTGTATAATGTAATATCTTGTGACAGTGATGTCATTATAAAAGCATGAGTAATGAAAGCTCAAATGACAGCAAGTCTCCTCAAGGGCTAAAAGTGGAAGTGGCAGTATCACTATGCTGACCCAAGTTAAAATGAGCTCACTCCGCTGTTTTGCCTAGAGAGGATATGTAAGCCAAGATTCCGTCTGAAGGCTGAGAACTTTGATTTAGTGCTGAACTTTAAAAGAAATACTTCATTTTCAGGCACTAGGCAGCAGTGGTAATAAGGATGATATGAGGGAGCACTGGAGGGAGGAGCAGAGGCCACCGTCTGGGCACTGGCCCCTCTTTGCTCACTGCTATATTGTGAGTCTACGGAGCACTGTGAAACAACATTACATCTAAGTCCCCTGGAACAGGTACACCCAGAGTGGACATGAAATATACGCCGTTTCTCTTCTATCTCTGCAGAGAAATATTTGAACTCAAACTCTTTTGCACAGTAAAACTGCATTCATAGGACATTGGGAATAGAATGCTGATTTCCTCTATAATTTACTCTAGTAAATAAATTGTGCCGCCGGTGTTGCTTAGTAACTCTTTCACTGCCAGACGTTTTCAGAAACGGGTTGTCGCCAGTGCCAGCCGATTTAAGCATTTTAACTGATCTTTCAAGGTCCACAGACAATGTTGTGTTTGAACTATGGAAACACACATACTACCAAATGAAAGATTGAACTCTCATCTTTCATCAGAAAAAAGGAGTTTGTTTCTACCTTATTCCGTTCTTCAGTAATCAACAATAGAAAATGGTTACTTTCACGGAAATTCTCTGTTTTGAAACAAAAAACGGAGAAAAAGGGCTTTTTGTGAAACTATGTTATTTCATGCACTCCAGTGAATTGTACACTTCTTTTTGTCCATGAATGATGCCACAAACACCTAAATAGTGCTTTACTTCTGTAAAACGCTTTCACCAACAATGAAAAAGTGTTTTTTGATTGCAAAATACGTTTATTTCCATTCAACAGTGTAACAATTTGACAAAACAATTTCGCAAACTATTTACAAATGTGTGGTACTTACAATTATGTGGATGTTTCAAATACAGTTTTTCTTTTTATAACGCTCTCCTGCGTGCAAGGAGACGCCGCTGGACTCGCACAAGTTTACTTTCACTTTGTCCGTTTCGCGTGCAAACGTTACACGTTACACTTTCCTTTTTTGCCGGGGAATAAATAGCAAGTAGCAGACTGTACACACTCCTCCGATGAATATGCATTGGACTCGGGGCACTCTTCGTCGTCCGATCGAACGTCCGCCTGTGCGTGCTCGATTGTGCTCCGCGTTTATGACGTTCATAGCCGCCGCATCAGCGGTTCCAATTTCGCCGTCAAGCTCGGATTCACCTTCATCATCATCGATGATGATCATCGTCGTCATCAATGTGCTCTTTTAGTGTAGGTCGATCCCTTTCGTCTTGTAAGTGTAGAGAGCTGCTTTCTAAACGGGCACCACTTCTTCCTCAGCCATCTATCTGGACGAGCATGTGATCTGTACATTTTCATCACAGTAAGTTAAGAAATGAAGTTCAGATCCTCTTGCTTTCCCTCCTCAGTCGTGCATTAAGTGTGGCAGAATGAATAAATTTGATCAACGGTCACTAAATATGGTGCTTTTCCACCGGACCGGTTCCACACCAAGGCGGCATTTTTTTGTCTCCAAATGTCCACGTCTCCATCTGACTTTTTTTCGGGGCCGAGCAGTTACAACGGAACCGCTTTTTTAAACCATCTTGGAGGTGGTTCTACAGCTGGCCGTGTCGTCACTGTCATCTGGTTGACCGACAGCAACGCAGCAAGCCATGGCCGTGAAGCACGCCCCTTTCCTTATTTTATGCAAGCGAGGCTAGAGGCGCCCCCCGGTCTTTTCCAAAGTCATGAAAATACAGTTTATACAATAAATTAGGGCTGGGTATTGATTCAGAGTTCCAAAATGTATTAAAATTCAATTCAGAAGTGCCCGATTTGATTCACGATTCACATTGATTTTCAATTCAGTTAAGGATTTAATGCAGTACCAATTTTACTTTTATTTGGAAGACATTCTCAAAAGTACCAATGTTGAAAATAGTAGAAAGTTATTTTTCTTACTTGGAGCATTAGTAAAAATATGAATATTTCCATTTATAATCCAATGCAGTTACATTAATTATGTATATTTTATTGAACATGACCTGATCTAAACAATAAATAATAAGTGAAATCAATTACAACTACAGCGCTATGTAACTTAAAGTGGCAAAAACACTCTGGCAAATCACGACATTCACATTCCTGTAACGTTTTTTATGCTAAGGTTCCAGTGGTTAATAAATAAATAAAAACAAATTGACATAAGAGACACAGTCATAGTGCATAATTATGCATCCACATTTTGTGTTTTTATGTCCAATTTTGTACCTTACTTCTTTTTCATTTGTGTTCAGTCTTTCGTTTTTTCTTTCATTTAATGTACAGTTTAATTACTGCCACATGCATGCACTCCGTTTAATAATAAGGCGGTAATGCACCAAAATCACCTGCCAACCGCGATAAGAAAAAAGAAGTCATGCATTACTGCCAGTGGCCTTCTTCATAGCCAGGTATCTATGCTAAAGAAAGGGGAGCTAATAAACTAAAGGTATTTCACAACCATCAAATGGAAGTAGAAGTTGTAGTCCGTAGTCTTGTGTAAGTTATATTGTAGTATGATTTATTTACTATTTAGGGCAGCAAGAGGCACAGTAAACGATCAGGACTCTACTTTTGGCTCCAATGCGACGCATAATTTTAGTTAAGGTCAGCTATTTAAAACTACTGCAAAAAGAAAATCTTTTCCATAGTGCATCTGTCTAAACAGTGTGTGTTTGCATGTGTGTATTTTTCAAGAGGGAGAACCGCGATGCAATCCGCTTGCATTAAAACGCAGCCCATTTTTAAAGTTATACAGTATAGCAATCAGCAGCTCGGAGCAGCTCATGCTTGAGCTGTTTCTTTTCTTTGTAAGCACTGGGCTCCTTTTGGGGTACTCTGAATAACAGAAGGGCACATTTGAACTACGCTCACACGAGGTTTTGAACAAGTATGTGCTGGCCTCGGGCACATTAATTTACCGGAAAAAGCCGTATTACAAGTATCGATACATGGTTTTATGAATCAATATTGGGCTATAAAAAGCAATATCGATTCGATATCGATATATCAATATTTTAAACCCAGCCATACAATAAATACAATAATGTTTTACAACAACGCTGAACTATATTTACAATTTAAAAGGAACTTGTGGATGTATTTGTAATGATTGTGGTTTTAAAAAAATCGCAGTGCAAGCTTGGCTTGGACAGTTCAAATGGTCCCGCCACACGCCTGCTGTAATGGAAAGGCTATATATATATATATATATATATATATATATATATATATATATATATACAGTGCTGCTCAAAAGTTTGTGAACCCTGCAGGCATGGTCAGATTTTTTTCTACAATGCTGACATTGAAAATAATCGACTTAAACAAAAAGATTTATAATATTGTCATTCATTCTTGAACAAAAGTTGTTGCTGACTTAAGAAAAACTCAGATTTCATGGATCCAAAAGTATGTGAACCTCTCACTTAATCAGACATTGCACCTCGTTTTGCAATGACAACTTCATCCAAGCACTTTTTTTAGTGACTTAACAGTTTTTCACATCTACTTTGGGGGATTTTTGCCACTCTTCCTTGGAAAATGCAGCCAATTGAGAGAGGTTGGAGGGGCGTCTAGCATAAACTGCCCGTTTCAAGTCCCGCCACGGTATATTGAAATAATTTAAGTCAGGATTTTGACTGGGCTGGAAAGTGCTATATAAATAAATATGACTTGACTCCTTTCGAGAACAAATTACAAAGTAAACAAATATATACAGTGCTGCTCAAAAGTTTGTGAACCCTGCAGGCATGGTCAGATGTTTTGTATATAATATTAAAATAACCTTATTAAATGTTTAGTCATACCCCAATCTACAATGCTGACATTGAAAATAATGGACTTGAACAAAAATAATGATAATATTGTCATTCATTCTCGAGCAAAAGTTGTTGATTTAAGAAAAACTCAGATTTCATGGGTGCAAAAGTATGTGAACCTCTCACTTAATCGGACATTGCACCTCCTTTGGTTGGATGGGCGCTGCCCGCTTCAGGTCCCGCCACGGTATTTTGAAAGAATTTAAGTCAGGATTTTGACTGGGCACATCCAGAACAGGAATGTTGTTCTTCAGACATTCCTTGGTTGTATTGCTGGAATGCTTTAGATCAGAGGTGGGCAATCTCGGTCCTCGAGGGCCGAAGTCCTGCAGGTTTTGGAGGTTTCTCACTTCCAACACAAGCTGATTCCAATCAACAGGATCGTTATCAGGCTTATGCAGAGCTTGCTGATGAGCTGATCATATATCAGCTGTGTTGGAGAAGGGCAACATGCAAAACCTGCAGGACTCTGGCCCTCGATGCCCACCTCTGCTTTAGATTATTGTCATGTTGCATGATCCATCGTCTACCAGGTTGTAACATCACAAAGAACGGCTTCAGGTTATGATCCAGAACTTCACAATATTCCGGTGAATTCATGATTCCCTGGACTATGAGGAGTTGTCCAGGTCCTGAGGATGAAAAGCTAGCCCAGAATTTAACATTCTCACAACCCTGCTTCACTGTAGGGAGAAAGTTATTCTGCTGGTATGCAGTGTTGACTTTTCACCAAACATGACTGTTTTAGTTGTGACCAAACAGTTCAATTTTGGACTCATCTGCCCACAGAAGGGACTTCCAAAAAGCTTTGACAGATGGGCAGCTTTGACCTTTTTCGTGAGCAGAAGCTTCTACCTAGCAAGCCTTCCATAAAAGCCTTGTCGATTGACTTTTCTTCTGATTGTTGAAGCATGCTGCAAAAGAGATCTGCAAATCCCTTGTTGTGATGTTTGAGTTGGCTTTTTAACTGAATTATAGTTTTTCTTGTGGTTCTTGCTGATATTTTTAGATCGTCCACTTCTAGGCAGGATTGTAGTAATGTTCAGTGTATCTCTCTCTCTCTCTCTCTCTCTCTCTCTCTCTCTCTCTCTCTCTCTCTCTCTCTCTCTCTCTCTCTCTCTATATATATATATATATATATATATATATATTCATTCAGAGGCTTATCTCCAGGGTGCGCAAACGTTCATGTCTCCAATGACAGGGTGACATTTGGAATGGTGTGGTAAATATTTTCCCTTTGCTACGTTGGAGCAGCCAATTTGTCTGTCAAAATTGCACTGGGGGAACATCGGAAGCCATTTGGCAGGAAGGCGGGCCCCGCGTTGCTAACTCGTGGAAAATGTGCAACTGAAATGTTTCTTAGCTTTAAGAGGCATATACTGTACATGAAAATGTACATGGAACTGTACATGAAAATGTGTAACAGCAACAATCCCAAATTACAGGAATAGTGCAAAATTTACATAGAAAGTAAACTATGTACCTCTCATATGTCAATTTAAAAATGTGCAATAACAGGAAAAGCAATTAATTTAGGCAGGTGATGCTTTGACATCTATCGACATGAAGGACAAAACCAGGTCATGCTGGGTGCTGGGGCATGTTTTAGCTCCACACAATTGAAGTGGAACCACTGAATCTGACAGTCATGGTTATCAAATGCGATCATGTCATCTAGTTCCTCTGGCCCACGACAAGGTATGCGGAAATGTCCGACGCACACAAATGAGTCAGTAGGTCCGGGTTGCTGCTCCACTCTGTATTGGGAATTGTATACGGATCCAAACCATTTATAACATGTATTTTTGCAAGGTATCGGTCCCAGGATACGTTTACCTTCGCTGCTACATCCAACATGGCAGATGCTGACATATACTGATTACACAGCATCAGAAACAACTGGAGATTCATTATCTTGTGTATGGATCTTCAACACAGTCACACTGCGCTGGGATCGAACCAACAACTTTTTTTTTTTTAACCAACAACCTCTGGGTATAAAGACAACCATTCTTCCACTGAGCCACGCCACCCTGCTGCTGTTAAGTTATCAGTAAAGGACAGTTGAATATACAAGTTTAAAAAGATGACAGTTTTAGAATATATAATACACAAGTTGTTCTGTAAAGTTGTATATAGTTTAGTGTTGTTCCGATACCGTTTTTTTGGCCCCCGATACCAATTCCCAAACCCAGCTTTGCAGTATCAGCCGATACCGATACCGTACCGATACCTAAAGTTTTGTTTTATGGGGGGGGGGTTGGGGGCCTGGGGGCGGCTGGGGCTGGGTTGGGGTGGATGGCAAGGAGCAAAACACTTGTCCAGAGTTTCACAACAATAGGCACAGACTCAGCTTCACACTTTTTGCAAAACATTACACACAGTGATTTATTTGCACATGCACACTACACACCTCTACACACATTTTCACACATTAGACACAGATAAGGATTGTGAGGTTACTTCCTAGTCATTACAAATCACTGACTTGTCAATGACCACACCTATAAACACGATGGATAATAACATCCTCTAAGTGTGGAAGCACGCATGTGCTTACAGTAATTGGAAATACGTTGTGCAGTCATTTTTATTTGTCTACAGATTACGGTCGTAAGAAAAACTATTTTGTTCTGATTTTTATTTTGAGTGTTATGTTACTGGAGCCGAGTATGGTAAGAAATACATATTTTCAGTCTGCAATTTGCAACAGGTTCCATGTTGAAGGGTCAGAGAAGTTAAAAGCTTTTTTTCCCCCAAACTTAGTGCGGGCAAATGGAACGATCATTGGCAGTGCTCCGTAGGTTTTTACTTGATGTCTTTAAACGTCAATGGCAGTGAAAGAGTTAAGTGCAAGAAACAATTTTGTGCATTTTTTCTCAAAAAGTCAACTCGCTGAAAATTTTAATATGAATGAGGTGCTATGTTTGTCCATTTAGGATTACTCACGTGGTAGTAAACGCAGAAAAAAATGGAGATTTATAAAACCATGCGTAGACACACATACGCCCACCTGCATGCAATTTCCCTTTATAAATGCCACACGATCCCAATCGGTGTGCTCAGGAGATCTCACGCCATTCCCCGCCCCTAGTCCGCCCATTTCACTCCATATTGGCAATGCAAATCAACAAATCTGCGTATTTATAGCAGCATGTGTTGACGAACAACAAATAATAACAATGGAACGTCAGGGAAATGCAAAAAGAAGGCTAACTTCACCATGATGTACATTTAATTTTTGTGTGACTGATAAAAAAAAGTACATTGATACAGTCATTGGAGAGGTCGAATCACGAAAGGGCATGATTTTTTTGGAGCTCCACAGCATGGGAATCGCCAATAAAAGCAAGCAGGCCGAGTTGCAAAAATGTCGCTGCAGGGCGTACAGTGGCAGAAACACAAAACAAAAAAGAAAACAATAATAATAGGAAAAATTGGTTTAGGGAAATTGAGTTGTCACTGCAGAGGCAAAAATTAGGCAGTTAATAGGCTGTCCTATTATTGTTGTTATTATTAGTAGTATCTATTATTATTCCCTATGTGTTGCTTATGGATCTTCATCCAACATCACCACAGCTGTGTGGATTGCATGAACATTTATGACAGACTTGACGTGGGCGTTTCTTTTATTTATTTATTTATTTGCAGGACAAAAGCCTAGAATCACATCACACTCACATCAAGCTCCATAGCAAAGATGCTTGTACTAGACTGAATTTTTCTAGCTCATTTTATCTTTATATTCTTGTGTAAATATAAGAGTTTTATTTAGCCTTTATAGTGTAATGGCAATGTAAAACTGTAATGGTGAAATTACTGTAGTACACACAAAAAAAGAAAACATTAGATAAACTTAAAAATATTGAAGTTATCTGTCACAGTCAATACTTCGGCTTCGATCAATTTAAAAATATTCGGTTTAACCTGAACGTTTTAATTTCAAGTAATGTTATTTATTAAAGTCAGGCAAATCCATTATTTTTGGTTGTCCCAACTTAAAATAATTAAGTTGGATTAATTAAATACGACAAATCCTTTCAGTTTAACCTATTTTGTTCCCTTTATGTAAACCATATTTGTACATTGGAACAGAGGTTTTTTTTTTCATTCTTTTCAAAGATTTAAAATTGTCATAATACTGAATTAAAAAAATGCTTAAAATACATTTACAGTAGAATGATAGGCAAGGCAACTTTATTTATACAAGGCAATTAGGCATTAGGTAATACATGTACATACATTTAAAAGCATTTATACAAGAGAACCAAAGACATTTAAAACAAAGTACAGAAAAAAGTTACTATGCTTACAATGCAAGAAAAAAATTGTTTAAAATAGAATTTATTTATTTTGAAAAAAAAAAAAGCTTTTTAAGAGCTCAATCATTCATAGGCATAGGAAAAATAAGTATAGTATAGATTTTAGCTTATATTTGAAAGCTTCATTCACACTTCATTCTCCCAACAAATAACTTAATCAACTTATGTTGTTCAATTATTATATTTTGGCACAAATGGCTAACAATGTATTTTAAACAATAAGGGAAACCTGTTCTGGTCCAAAGTGTTCCATCATTCAATATCTTAATGTCTTCGGGTGGGTGCAAAGAATCCTTTCTCCCAGTGGCAGATATCGCCATGGTTACTTGCTCTACTGTGTCGGCCTCATTTTCATGGAAATGCACAAAACACAATAAAATGAATATTTGGAAAGCTAGAAAAAAGCCCAGTTGAGGACAGACCTTGAACAAAGAAATTGCTCTTTACTACTGGATACATGACCGATACTCTTGTATGTCTAAAGCAGTTACACTGCTTATACTAATGGGGGCTTAAAACGAAACTTACATAGCACTTCTTTTTTTTTAATATAGCAATTTTCCCATGAAAAAAATCTACGGTCACACAGTAAAATAATGTCACCAGAGATATTACTAGCAAAAATATGTTTTATGACAACTATAACACGTTGCTTCACAAACACAAGTTTGGTCACTGTTTCTATATCTTTGTTCACTTAAAAATTGTTTGAAAGTGCCTAATTGTATTATGTGTTACTATTCTGAGACATTATTCACAGCTAAAAAGAGCGTTAAAACTTTGTATTTATATCAGACCGGTTAAATTACACCGTGAACACTAGAGCGACGTTAGCTTGCTAACTTCAAGTTTTAGTATACAAATCACACGGGACACGGCAGGCAGCTTATTCAAGCGTCAAACAAGGCACAGGCTTCTACCGCCGCCATTTAACAAAGTTTTATGGCGACTTTCTGGGAGAAATACATACCTTCAAGTGGCAGCTCCCTTGTCTAGGTGTAACTGCTTTCACTGTGACCGGTGGCCGTCCCCGTCCGCGTACGTCGAATTCGAGGGCTGAAAAAAAGTTAAGTCAAGAACAATTACATGGATAAATGAGTAAACTAAACGTAAGGTTATCAAACGGAAGGGTTTATTATTGTTTCTTACCATTATCAGAGTTCTTCGCTTCGCGAGTCCAAATCCATAATGGCAGCGGTCGACTGGGGCAGAGAATCCTCGCTGAAATTACTGCACATGCGCAAAATCGCACGTAATCTAAAAAATTCCTTTGGCCCAAATGAAACGATTACGTTTGATGCCTTGCATTACAAACCCAACTCCCAAAAAGTTGGGACACTATACAAATTGTGAATAAAAACTGAATGCAGAAATTCAGAATTCCAGAAGAAATTGTGGGTGAACACAATCCATCGTGCCAGCCGCTGTTGCCAGATGAAAGTCTACAGTACAAAGAAGAAGCCATTTCTAAAGAAGACCAAGAAGCGCAGGCGTTTCTCTGGGCCAGGGGTTATTTAAAACGGAGTGTGGCAAAGCGGAAACCTGTTTTGTGGTCAGACGAATCACGATTTGAAGTTCTTTGTGGAAAACTGGGGCGCTATATCATACTGACTAAAGAGGACAAGGACAACCCAAGTTGTTATCACCACTCAGTTTATAAGCCTGCATCTGTGATCGTATAGGGTTGCATGAGTGCGTGTATGGCAAGCCCTTTGAGCATTTATTCCATATCCTTGATATCAGACAGTAGTGTTTCTCACTAGTGCAGTCTTTGCCAGCACTAGTTGGACAATTAGCCACACTAGCTATGCACTTTGTCATACTAGTTGCACAGAAACTCTGACTAGTCACTCATTTTCAGCAACATGTTAATTAGTCAAACGTGAATTCTTCTCACTAGTGACATGTGTCCTATGATTTCCTTGCACTAGTTAGGCTGTGAGAGCTGAAACATCCACTAGTTAACTAGTGAAAGAAAAAACACTGACAAGTTAACTAGTGAACGGTTCTTGAAGTCTACATGTTGAACTAGTGACACGCAATTGTTTTACTAGTTAACCAGTGATGCCCCAAATATCCACTTGTTACACTAGTGAGACATTTTGACTGAACTAGGTCAACTAGTGAGGTCCAAAACGTTCACTAGTAGAACTAGTGGATGCCAACATGCTCACTAGTAAACTAGTTACACTCCAAAAATTAATGAGGAGGTGGGGCCGACGTGCGTCCAGGATTCCTATTGGCTCTGCAGTTAAAATGCACCAATCAAGATTCAGATTTTGTCATTATCCCACCCCCTTTAATTGCATGTTTTACACTAGTTTACAAGTTGTTCTGAGGAATTGGAGCTTGTTAGCATGTGGATGCTTATTACGGATACATGTTAACTAGTGAATGCAGAAACCCAGACTACACAACTACTTGCATCTATTTGGACCTTACAAGCTAACTAGTGAGGCTCAAAATGTTCACTAGTTAACTGGTAAATGCAGAGATATCCACTAGTTACACAAGTTGGGGTCTTTATGATGCCACTTGTTAACTAGTGAAACACGTGTTTTCCTACAAGTAAACTATCTGCGTACAGAGTGAGTAACTAGTAAACTAGTGACACATATTTTCTGATCACTAGTTTACTAGTAGAAGGTATTTTGTCTCACGTGTCGGCCTCAAGACTGAACTTGTACAGACTTTGACTGTGCAAGTTTCACACAAATGCTCACAAGCTGGTATGTGCACACAACTACTTAACTAGTGAAAATAATTACATTTTACTTGTTGACATGTTTGCCAGTTACAACACTTCACAAGTTCACTAGTTGTGCGCACATGTCAGCTTGTAAGCATTTTTGTTAAACTAGTATGATGTAAAAGACGCCTATTATACTAGAAACATCAACTAGTGCAACAAAATTCACTACATGTTAGATATTTGTTGTACTCGTTGGGCACAGTTGCTTACCAGTGCTACATAAGGGTCCACTAGTTAAAAGACATGCCCAACATGTAGGAAAAATGTCTAACGTGTTCTGTCAAATCTTGTACAAGTTCATTTCTTGGTCTGACTTGTGAAAGAAAATGCCTTCCACTAGTTAACTAGTTAAATAAACATCAGTGTCACTTGTTAACTAGTGACTCAGTCCGGATGTAACTAGCTTGCAAGAGAGAAATCAAGTGATTCACTAGTTAACAAGTGAGGTCAAAACGAGCCCAACTAGTGCCACAAGTGGGTATATTTGCGTTTACTTGTTCACTAGATCACATTTTGTACCTCACTAGTCAGCTAGTAAGGTTGTGAAGATCCCAACTAGTGTAACTAGTGGACATTCTATGCCTTCCTAGTTAACTAGTAATCAATTTTAAACCTTACAAGTGAACCACTAAGGTAAGAAAAACGCAACTGGTGATACCAGTGGACATTTGGCCCTTACATGTCAACATGCAAAATGCAACAATAGACCATAGACGTCTTGAATGCGACTCAAACGCCAACACGTTCACTAGTGGACTGCATGCAAATGTAGCAGGCGGGACAAGAACTTTGATTGGTCGGTATTCAAATTAGATGTCTTGAAGCTTTAACCCTTAAGTGCCTGGACCGCAATATATGTAAAGAAAATCAACTGTATTTGCAAAAAACAAACAAAACATGCTTAATTCATCTCGCCCCTATCAGTAAACTAAATAAGCATTATGGCTGTTTTCAGTTTGTTTTATTTTTAAATAACTGGATAAGTACTTTTGCACTGTATAGATGCAGTGCAGTATACAGGCATGGACAAAGAGTGACCAGTGGGTGGCAGTATGCGTATCCAACAAAGTTATTTGGCGGGCCTCCTGCTGATTGCTGACATGAGCTGGTCTTCACCTGAATCTGCCTCAGAAAGTGTATTTGATGAAGTTATTAGTCGCGTCTGGAATGCACTAGATGTTGCAAGACGAGAACTGGCAGCGCAGATGAATGGAAACAACGTATTGCGAGCCACAAGGAACACATTTCGGAGATGCAGAAGAGCACGCACGACGACGACGACAACAGGTTGGCTAACTTTTTGACATGGCTAATTCAATTAGTGCTACTTACAGCTAGCCGGCTAGCTACTGTAAGACTGTCTGTCAATCAATACTATTAGGGGTGGGTGATATTGCCTAAAAATAATGGCACGATATTTCAAAGAAATTTGCGGTGACGGTGTTGTAGAGGCAAAAAAAGCAGTCTTGAGCCATGGAACTGATTCTTTAGTGGACCAGTACTTGATTAATTTGCAACATTTGGCGTGAAAAAAAAGGTGTTCTTTTGAAGATTCTTGAGCACATGTTTAAGAATGTTCATCGCCCACCCCAGATGGTCGTCACGGAATTTAAATGTATTTATTTTTTACCCCACGTCCCATAATCTACTGTATTTGTACAGTTTTATGATGAGATTACGATACCCCATTTTGCCGAATGTGCTACTGATAATTGCATCTCATTAACACATTCTTATTAATACAGAAACACAAGGAACAAATGGAATCTGGAGAGTAAGGCTCTTTCTGTTGCCAAATGCTGATCATCTCGCTGTTCCATCGGCTTCACAATGCTGTCAACTAACCAGAATTGGTTTGGGTAATGTACACACTATTGATTTGCACAGTGAGATTGCATTTGTGTTTTATTTTTTGTGTATGCAGAAAATCTATGTGTATTATTGCTTCGTTGGTTGTGCAGTATTTTAGCGTAAAATAGAAAAAAAAACTAAGTGCTTTTTTAAAAAAATATTAACTACATTCTGGCAGCTTTATGCCAGTGACGTTTTTATCATGAGGTATCCTCTTGCACAAACACAGACATAACAAATTTAGTATACACGCAGTATAACAAATCAACCTATAAATAAAAAGTAGCACAATTAGATAGATAGCCAGATTTAAAAAATGTTTAAACTTGTTGAACCAGTACTGAAATAATATTGTTAGATATTTATTTTTTAAATTGTTTTCCAGGGACCCCAAGTCATGAGCTACTAGGGGCAACCTCCTCTCGATGTTTTGTGCAGTTATCATGGACTCTTCCAGAGTTTAATAACTACATTTGCCAAAGCTTCCCCTCTGTTAGCCTAAACGTAGTTGGCTTTCACCTGGCAAGAGCTGACAAATCGAGGCTTCTGAGTAAAATTCAGGCCAATACTTTGAAGGACCTCAGAAAAGCAGTTGGCAGAAGCAGATTATATATTCTTCCCCAGACAAATATTTCACTGCCAATAGAGGTTAGTGTTTGTCTTTGTATTGATCAAACATTCCTTTTTTTTATATTAGCGTAGTGACTTACTAATAAGACAGTTTGTGTTGTCAACTTAGATCACTGAATCTGAAAGGACACCAGAGACAATTGCTTCTTCCACTGCTACCACAACAGCCTGCAGACCGGAACCGGAAGTCTCACACAATAATCAATCTCAATCACTTTCATCATCAGCTCTCGGATCTCTAGCCTCAGCTGCAGTCCCTCAGGTCATGCTCGCTACTTCCTGGAGTACCAATACACTTGCCATTTGTCACATCTAACAGCAATTCTACATTATAATAATAATATATTTTTTAATCTAAAGAAACAGAATTTCGATATTTATTTGATTTGAATTTACAGGTTTTTCCTATTTCAAAAAAAAAAAAGATTTAATTTTCAAAAATAGACTGTTTTTACCTGAATGCAAAAATAACATAAAATCTCTGTAACTCTGACACAAGATTTCACAACTTGATATTTCTGTTGTTTTACAGAAAAACGTATTAGTAATGCATATATTTATTGTTAAAATAGGTTCACAAATAAATCGTAATTCCTCAAATATTTGTCTGTTATTTAAGGTAATAACCTCTCAAATTTATGCAACTTTAAAACCCTTTAAAAATGAGAGACATTTACAATTTCTGAGAAATTAATACTAAAAATGTATAATTGTACGATAAATTCTTAATTAGTTGACTAGATGGTAACATTCATTGACATTGTATTAACATTTATTTTGAAAGGACATCTAAAGAGGCATAGGGAAAATATGAGAGGATAAATAATATGCAAAGCAAATAACTGCAATTGATTTAGGGATGCCATGGGGCATCAGCACTACCAACTAAGTATACATTTCACGTGATCTAAAATTGCTAAAAACAGCAGCGACATGGTTCAGTGGTAAAGTTGTTGGCTAGTATCCATTAAATTGTGGGTTTGATCCCCTTTGTGACCATAATGAAGTATCCTTGAGCAATATACTGAACTCCTGATCCTGCATCATCAGAAGGTGAATGAGTAGTCAAAATGTAAAGCTGTTTGAGGACATCATAAGGTGGAAAAGTGCTATATACGGTAAATGAATTGCAGTACCATAATGTAAATTGTTGAAATTTTAAACCCAATATCTAGTTTTTCAACAGTTTTTTTTTACATGTTTTGGAAGCTGAATCGCATTATTTTTTGTCATAGCCTATACTGTTAGGGTGACCAAAAAAATGGGAACTTTTTTTAACAATCCAATAAAACCAAGTGTGATGGAAGAAACATATTTTGTTCATAGTAATTGAAACCTTAAAACATGCCATTTACAATCAAACAATGATGGAATCCCAGCTGAGCTGTTGCAGCGGTCAATGAGGAATCTCGACAGCAGATTTCAATGGATTTGTACAGGAGGATGTTATCTCCAGGATGTAATAAAAAGAAAAAAAATTCCAAGTATTGTTTCTTAAATGGCATGTTTTATGAGAAATAATAAATTTATGTTAATTGACTATTTTTTTGGTGCTGGAAAATTCAAAAATTTTTTTTTAATTATTATTTTGTATTTTTTTTTTTTTACAGTGTAGTGCAAGTTCCCAGTCTTTGCCTACATCCATGGACAATGAAGGAAGTGCACTAAGGACAGACTTCAGCGCAGTACTCGTAAGTATTTGTAAACAATACTGTATTTTGTGTGTACTTAATTCAGACTGAAGAAAATGGTGGTCTAAATGTTAATGATTTGGGTTTGGAAGTAGGGATGCACGATAATGTCGGTGTCCGATTATTATCGACAATTATTGACCAATTTGACGTCAAACAGATAAACCAGATAATGAAGAAATCCGCTGATAGTTATCAGCAATTATCAATCAATTTGACATCATATAGATAAACCAGATAATAAAGAAATCCGCCAATATTAATATCATGTCACGTTGCTCCATCTGTTGTGGTTGTGCCCAACTCCTCAACCACTCCCCTCTTCTATGGTAGTGTCGCATATTTGTCACATCGTAATGCGCACGACCTCATGTTCACAGAAGATGCATTATGGCGACATGGCAGTCGCCATTGTGGGCTTTCTTTACTGTTTCTCCCAAAAATGTTACCCTTACAGTTTTTTGTTGCAATTTTTAAACATGACTGTTTTGTTTTGGCAAACTCAAAATGGATTACTGGTTGTCTGAAGCAGAGATATCAAGAAAATTCAGCTTCATGGTGCTTTACACATTGTTTCATTGTATTTGTAGTATGTTAGAACTATAGTAGGACTCAAAAGTAAACACACACAAGTTAATTTTGGAAACAATTATCAACTTACTTATTGGTTATCGACATCGACACTTTCTAAATGATTGGTTTATCGGTATTGTTTGAAAATAGCATTATTTTGCATCTCTATTTGGAAGTCACCCTTTCTGTGTACACCTCAATAGAAGAGAGCTGAATGTAACTCTTTCCAACAGGAGTCAAGTTTGGATCCTGCACAGTGGCTCAATGCTTGGACCCCAGATGTGATGATAAATAATCAGTCATATTGAGCATGTTCTAGAAATATGACTATAGGCTTTATCATTTTATGCCATTATTACATGCACCATGTCTATTTTTCAAGGTCTTCTACAGAGCAACATGTTTGGAACCTATGAACAGGTATTTCGTAGGTTTAGAAACAGGAGCCACATGTTACATTGTATTCTATTCAATGTCAATTCTGTCCTCAACACTTGTGCTGTGCTCTTGCTGTATACTGTATATTGACAGAGAGCTAAACATCCCTCTCTTATCAATTATGCCGGACAACACAAAGTTTGTCCTTACGATAGTTATGAAACTATATGACAAATACAGAAAACAAAGGAGTAGTCAAAATTTCTGTGAAAAAAAAGACTGAATGCACAATAAATGAGATACACATGCACAAATGAAATCTCAGTACATCTAGCTAAATTACAATGTAGTACTTGTATAATACAAACGGTTTAGGTCTCTGGGATTCCTGTGTGTAATTATGACTTGTGTAATCATATTTTGTAGGACTCTTGCCAATTACTTTTTTATTGATGATACTGAAGAAGATGGGGGAGATGATGACATCATTGCAGATCCTTTTGAAAATGACAGTCCTCCAGTAAGTTATAACTTTTTAAACAGAGCATTGGGAAAAATGTTAATTTTTTTTCAGTAGTCGTTTTTGACTGCATTTAAAAATGTTTATGAATGAATGATTTTGCCACTTTCTACCAGTGTTTCTGCCATTCATTTCTAATGTACTGTTCTTTTCATATATATTAGGAAGAAGTGGATCCTGCCACTATCTTGAGGACTTATCACGAGGATCACATTTCTGGCACTATGGCATCCACCATTTGTATCAGGAGGAGTAAGCTTCTAGAGAGTGCCATTAAAGCACTCTCTAGAGTGAGTTTTTGTTGGAGCCAACCACCACACATTGAGTTTGTAGGAGAAGATGCAGATGATATGGGGGGAACCACAGCGTGAATTTTTCAGGTCTGAATGCCAATACCATTTTATACATATTTTGTAAACATTTATTCTGGTGAACAGTATATATTTATAAGTAATATTTTGTAATAACTTTAATCTGTGATTGTTATATTGTTTATTGCTCGTTTGTTAGCTCTAAAAATCATGTCAAACACGTCTTACCTGATTAAAAACAAAAAAATACTTTGTATGTTTGTCACTTATAAGCTACTTATATTTTCTTTACTATTGAAGATGTGAAACCAGAAGATGAAAATGGAAGAGCCTCCTCCGTTCCTGAGGTGGTGCAGGCCCACAAGGATCTGTCTCAGAGTCTGTTCCACATTAACTGTTTTTAACTGAACTGCAAAAGGTTATTGTTGGTGGGAAAATTAATATGCAGGTTTTTTTTAATAAATAAAAGAGAAACTGCTTGGCATAAGAATGTATTTTTATTTGTGACATAAACAAATGTAATGTCTATTTGGACCAATCTGCAACTTCCTTGATTGCCCACTAGACCGCAACTTTTAGAGCCTGTCACGATGCGTCCACGGAACGGCGTGGTGACTGTCGATGTGTGGCGTAGAGGACCCAAAAAGCAGGGAGGCAGGAGAACCACGGCAGGAGTGCGGGTTAGACTGTTGTCCTTTAATGTATAACTCAAAATCAAAAACGACAGAACAAACTCCGGGGGTGACCGTGACAATGGCAATGATCCCACAAGGGACTGATCACCACCCGGGAATTAAATGCACCCACACTAATTAGGGGATTAGTCACACCTGGGGCCAGGCACAAGTGGCTGAGGGCCCGGATTGGTCAGCCTGCGGAAGGGCAGGCATCCACTCAGGACCAATCGGGGCCCTCAACCAAAGCCAGCTCTACCCAGACATGACAGTACCCCCCCCTTAAGGGACGGATCCCAGACGTCCTAAACAAAGTCACCGTCTGTAGTGGGACCCGGATGAAGGCTCCGGCGTAGAGTCCAGGGACTGCAGCGGCACAGGCGATGATGCCAGGGGCTGCAGCGGCACAGGCGATGATGCCAGGGGCTGCAGCGGCACAGGCGATGATGCCAGGGGCTGCAGCGGCACAGGCAATGATGCCAGGGGCTGCAGCGGCACAGGCGATGATGCCAGGGGCTGCAGCGGCACAGGCGATGATGCCAGGGGCTGCAGCGGCTCAGGCGGTGATGCCAGGGGCTGCAGCGCAGGACGTACGCCGCCGGAACTGGAAGCGGGCGCTGTACGGGGGCCGCCAGAACTGGCAACGGGCGCTCAACCAGCGCCGCCGGAAACACTGGCAACGTGCGCTCCGCGAGCGCCACCAGAAATATCGGCAAGGGCACTGCCATCAGCGCCGCTGGAAACACTGGCAACGTGCGCTCCGTGAGCGCCGCCAGAAACATCGGCACGGGCGCTGCCATCAGCGCCGCCGGAAACACTGGCAACGGACGCTACACGAGCGCCGCCAGAAACATCGGCAACAAGCGCTGCACGAGCGCCGCCAGAACTGGCCACGGGCGCTCCCCACGCGCCGCTGGAAGCGGGCGCTGCATGCGCACCGCCAAAACAGGAACGGTACCTGCCTCTTGATCCGCTGGGTCCGTTTATGGTGGGATCATTCTGTCACGATGCGTCCACGGAACGGCGTGGTGACTGTCGATGTGTGGCGTAGAGGACCCAAAAAGCAGGGAGGCAGGAGAACCACGGCAGGAGTGCGGGTTAGACTGTTGTCCTTTAATGTATAACTCAAAATCAAAAACGACAGAACAAACTCCGGGGGTGACCGTGACAATGGCAATGATCCCACAAGGGACTGATCACCACCCGGGAATTAAATGCACCCACACTAATTAGGGGATTAGTCACACACAAACCAAAGCCAGCTCTACCCAGACATGACAGAGCCTGCAAGAAGATGTCCTGACCAGATTTGAAGGAATAAGAGGTTGGATTTATTTGCTGTAGTGCAGCAAGTATTTCCTCTGACAAAGAGCATTGGATGGCACATACGAGGATTCCGTGCACTGTTCACTGCCATGGTCCAAAGGGAGGGGCTCTTCATATTGATGAATCTGGAATGTCTAATGAATTAATTAATTAAAGCGACAGTAACACCTAAGAAAATGAAAATTTACTGATATAAAGATTTATAAAGGTCACAATATACTTTCTTTTCCCCAAATTAGCATCTGTCAAAAGGTCGGAAGTTATCACAGTGGATTAAAAAGAAAAATCTTGGACGATGTTTTACACAAAATTATATACACTACTTACAAAAAGTTTGGGATATTTGGCTTTTGGGTGAAATTTCAGGACAAGCCTAAAATGCATTCAAACCTTCACAGGTTAACTTAATGTGACCTTCCCTATGCTTTTGAATGCACATGTTCAACTGTCCAATGTTTCAGTACTTTTTGCACAAGTTTCTGTTCTCTGAGAAGGAGCTTAATGGCAAAATTCACAAACGACATTGCTCCAGCTCATGGAGGTGGTATCATCAGGGAACGGCTGTTGGAACTGGTGTACCTCAAATGGAATGGCCTGCACTTTCTCCAGACCTGAATCCTATTGAAAAGCTGTGGGATCAGCAGAGTCGCCGTATTGAGGCTGGAGACTCCAAAACCTCAATGCCCTTCAATTAGAGTGGGATGCCATGCCTCAGCAGACAATTAGTCGACTTGAGAACAGCATGAGATGTTGTTGTCAAGCTGTAATTAATGCTCAAGGGCACATGGTGAATTATTGAGATGTTGAAATTTCTGGTTGTGGGGTACCCACCATTGTTGTTATTTTTTGTTTCAATCAATTGTTTGAGATGACGAAATCACCAGTGCATCGTTCTACTTAGAGAGGGATTCCAGTGTGGTGGAACCACTCAAAATGTCCTACATTTATGTATTGATATCATTGTAGCTTGAACTTTTTACATTTTCCATAAATTTCACCTGAAAGACAAATATCCCTAACTTTTTGTGAGTAGTGTATATATAATTATTCTGTTTGAATATATGTATTTGCTTTATTCTCGTGACTGGTTACTTTGTAGATTCTCAATGAAGGCATCAAAACTATGTATGAACTGATGTGGAGTTATGTACTTAAAAATATATATATTTTATATTAGATATTCTTTCAAATAGCCATCCTTTGCTCTGGTTTCTTTTCTGCATACTCTTACCTCTGGAAACTCCTTAAAGACTATTGGAAAACCTTTTCAGGTGACTACCTTTTGAAGCTCATCGAGAGAATGCCAAGAATGTGCAAAAATGTAATCAGAGAAAAGGGTGGCTTTTTATTTGTGTTTATTTTATTATTTTTACATAACTCCACATGTGTTTGTTAGTTGTGAGAATCTACAATGTACTGTATATGGTTATGAAAAATAATCAAATGTATTGAGTGAGAAGGTGTGTCCAAACTTTTGGCCTGTATTGTATATACAGTATATGTTTTAAAATACCTGTGTCATTATATATGCAATGTCATCCTAACAGGAATTGGTTGTTAACTGATGACATTTTGACAAGCTTATATTCTTTAAGCTGGAGCATATCCTACCTGCTTTGAGCGAGTGCTGTGGTCCAGGACTAGCCAGTAAATCACATGAAAGAAATTTGGTTGGATACCTGGGTTGGTGTAGTGTCCTGTAGAACTGGTCCGGTCCTAGGATAACAAACTTTAAATTTTTAATGATTTATTGAAATCAGCAGTAATAGTCTAAATTTCAAATGACTTTTATTTTAAAATGTAACATCAAATTTTGGTCAAAGTGCTTTTTTTCGTTGAACACCTGGGGTGGTGCAGTGTCCTGTAGAACTGGTCCGGGTCCTGGCCACAAACCTTGACTTTTTTAATGATTTTTTGTGGTGTTGAGTAGCTTTTATTTTGAAGGTGGTCAACGCAGGGTCTTTTCGGTATGTTACTGTAATGCACAGTATGGGCTCTTTGCACAAATCAATAAAAGCTTACATGTTAACATGTAAGCTCAATGTAAGCTTACATGTTAACATGTACACTCAATAAAAGCTTACATGTTAACATGTACGCTCAATAAAAGCTTACTTGTTAACATGTAAGATCAATGTAAGCTTACATGTTAACATGTACACTCAATAAAAGCTTACATGTTAACATGTACGCTCAATAAAAGCTTACTTGTTAACATGTAAGATCAATGTAAGCTTACATGTTAACATGTACACTCAATAAAAGCTTACATGTTAACATGTAAGCTCAATAAAAGCTTACTTGTTAACATGTAAGGTCAATATAAGCTTATTTGTACACTCAATGTAAGCTTACTTGTTCACATGTACACTCAATGTAAGCTTACTTGTTAACATGTACACTCAATAAAAGCTTACATGTTAACATGTACGCTCAATAAAAGCTTACTTGTCAACATGTAAGATCAATGTAAGCTTACATGTTAACATGTACACTCAATAAAAGCTTACATGTTAACATGTACGCTCAATAAAAGCTTACTTGTTAACATGTAACTTGCACGGTGTGCATGTTGACATGCTGCCCTCTAGTGGACATTTTAAGGAATAAAGATAAAAATTAACTTTGAACACTTACTCGTCCAGACGTGTTCTTACTCCGCCTACATTACCCAGGATGCACCAGACAAGATCTGCGTGACTTCGGACAACCAATCAGCCAATCATGATGCATTTGCTACCACCACCAGTTTGAACAGATTTAACAACAAATGACAATTCAAATCCTCAAGAAGGGCAAATTTCAGAACTGTTGCACTGGATTTCTTTTTATTTAGTATAGCATATAAAGTGGTAAGTGACTGCTCTGTGTTGATTTTGAATAGATACAAGGGGCAGTAAATGACTGTGGAAGCTCAAATTCAGGCTTTACAGGGTTAAAATTTTCCTGGGTTGAGCTCTGATCATAGAGCCAATAGGAGTTACCCACTTATGGCATTGTCCGGCCTCCTGATTAGCATTTAGCGTAACTCGTGCCACTAGTGAGCAATTTGTTTTTCACTTGTTCTACTAGTGAACATTTGGGCATCATAGCTACCTAGCAAATTCAAAAGACTGTAACACTAGTTGACTAGTGAGCATGTTGGCATCCACTAGTTCTACTAGTGAACATTTTGGACCTCACTAGTTGAACTAGTTCAGTCAAAATGTCTCACTAGAGTAACTAGTGGAAATTTTGGGCATTACTAGTTAACTAGTAAAAACGTTTGAGTGTCACTAGTTCAACATGTAGACTTTAAGAGGCTTTCACTAGCTAACATGTCAGTGTTTTGTCATTCACTAGTGAAGGAATATTTGATTACTATATTAAGTGTAATCTTTGCGTGTCCAAAATAATTGTATTCAGGATCTGATGAAGAAGTTTTCTTGCAAGAATTTATTTAGAGGCCTCTAAAGACACAGTCAGGACACCACATCAGAATGCAACGTGATGACCCCAAGTGTGTGACAATTTACAAAACATCGACTCATTTATACTCAAAAGATAAAAGGTTCCTCCTCCCGGCTCTTGATTGAACAAAGGTCAGACATGTCATCTCCTAGATTGAACAAAGGTGTAAGGTTGACGGTAAACAGACATCTTTATACAGTTCCCCTTCTTGATTGGGGGAACAGAAGTAATCAAAATCTGACCCCAGACCTTCAGTCCCTAAGTGACAAGAGACTCTGACAACATCATGCACATTGCCCCTCCAATAGCATTTGAGGGTACAAAGATCAAATAAAGTTCACAAAATCCCCATCCCACTGTATTCTTTTAAACACTCATGATTATATCACATTGATATGCCTATAAGTAAATTAAAAAACAGTAAAATATCAAATTGAAAATGTTAAATGTCTTCAGTCCTACCATTGAACTTCTATAAATTCAAAAACCGGACATTTAATCCCACAATAGTCTAGAGAGAAAGTCCAGCGCGAATCTTGATCGTCGCAAAATGAAGCAATGTTTATGTGTGGAGTTCAGAAAATAAGAATAGCAGGTGAGAGAGAGAGAGAAAGATAGAGGGGCTTAGCAGTCAGAATTCAGTTTGATTCATTAAAAATTTCAGTGGAAGGGGCATAATAAATGTGAGGCATAACACTATGTGATGTGGTTAAGTGTCACGACGCAATAGCAGATGTGTCCGTCCCTCGAAGCCATCTCCTGATGAAGGTCTTGTTGAATGAAAAGTGTGTTCGATAGTTGGTCAATTTTTTCTCTCTTTCCGAACCCTGGCTCACTGCCAGAGATCACAGGAAAGGTCACGGGACTTCATTCCCAGTGTGACTCAATCCGTGAATTGATGAAAAGGGGCATGTGATTCAAATCACCATTGAGTGATTTCCCCCTTTCACCAGCAGATTGACACTTGATCAGCTTTTCCAGGCGAATCAACTGTGCCCATCTTTGCCCATGGAAAAGGCACTTCAATGAATCTTCTTTCAGCGACCTCCTTCAGCTTCTTCTCAGTCCTCCTGACCAGCCGGGATGCTTGTTGACGCTCCTTTGACTCAATGTCAAGCAGCTCCTC
This sequence comes from Vanacampus margaritifer, assembly GCF_051991255.1. Classification (NCBI taxonomy): domain Eukaryota; kingdom Metazoa; phylum Chordata; class Actinopteri; order Syngnathiformes; family Syngnathidae; genus Vanacampus; species Vanacampus margaritifer. The sequence goes on along the minus strand of NC_135441.1, from coordinate 4,367,009 downwards.
CATTTGAGCGATTTTGGCCTCCAGGGAGGCGATGGTGGACTTGTACTTTGACTTGATGGTGCTTTCAAGCTCCTGCAGCTTCAGCTTCAGCTCCTTGTTTTGGCGATCCAGCTGGGAACGAGCGCCCTCCAGTCGCTGGACGCTGCTGTGCTCGGCGCCAAGCTCCGTGGTCAGCTGCTCCATCTGCAGTGTGGTTCTCTTCAGACGCTCGTTGATCATCTCGGTGTTGAGTAGCTCCTCCTCCAAATCTTCCTCCAACTGGGCTATGCGAGCCTCCAGCCTCCTCTTCTCTTCAGTCAGCAGAGCATTTTTAGCATTGCCGTTGTTAATCTCATCCTGTAGCTCGTCTCTCTCTGCCTGCGTTTGTCTTTTGAGTCTCTCGGCTGTGGCAAGATCCTCCTGGTAGTGCAGGGCATCTGCCTCCAAGGCCTCCAGCTCACGGGCTAGCGTTAGCACCCGCGTGTCCTTCTTCCTGGCGTCTGCTTCGGCCCGGTCGCGCTCCTCGGCATACTGGCTGGAGATGGTCTTCTCCTCAGCCAGCATCTGGTCGAACTTCTTCTGTTTCCTGTCCAGGTTGGAAACCACCTGCCTCAGGTTGTCCTCGTCCACCATGAGGTCATCCAGCTCCTGCTGCAAACGGGTTTTGGTCTTATCCAATTTGTCGTAAGCGGCCGTCTTCTCTTCCAGCTGCTGCTGCAACGAGTTGGCGTCACGTTGGACGCGCTTGCGAGCCTCCTCCGCGCTCTCCAGGTTGGCCGTCTCCTGATCCAACTTCTTCTTCATGTCGGCCAGCTGTGCCTGAAACGTAGCAGACCTGCTTCTCCACGTTCCTCTTGCCCTCCTCCTCTTCATCCAGCATCTCGCGCAGGTTGTTCTGCTCATCCTCCTGCTGCCGCAAGCGAGTGGAGATGTTCAGCTTCTGACGAGTCTCCTATTGGAGCAGTTCCTGTGCATCTTGAAGCTGAGACTCCACTGAAGAAAGGTCTTTGCTGAATTTGATGTTTTTGCCCTCGGCTTCAGTCAGAAGGCTGTTGACATTGTCCAGCTCAGACTGCATTTTGGCCATCTTGTCCGCCATCTCCTGCCTCTGCCGTTCGCTGTCTCCAAATTTGACCTGAAGCTCCTGAACTTGGGACTCTGCTTTCTTGCGACGGTGCTCTGAATCGGATTTGCCTTGCGTCAGGGTCTTGAGCTCGATTTGCACCTCGTTCCATTCGCTCTCTAGGGCCTGTTTTGATTTCTCCACAGACATCTTGTTCCGCTTGGCCTGCTCCAGCTGTTCATTAAGCTCGTCAAAGGCCTGGTTGTGTTTCTGTCTCATGTCGGCCATCAGCTGCTCGTGGGCCTTGGCCTCGTCCTCCACAATCTTCTTGAGATCGGCAACCTCCGTCTCACGTTTGCTCCTCAGCTCCTGCTGTGTTCTCTGGCGTGGTGGGAGCGCTTCAATCATCACGAGCGTTGCAGCCTTTATCTGTACGCTCAGCGAAGAGTTCAGAATATGGACCGGAAGTTTATGCAAATCAAACCAGCCGGAGTCTTGATCAACAATGTCGTCCATTATATGTAGTAATTAGTCGTTTTTAATATTTATAAAGTCAGTGACGTCTCACTTATGATACTACGATATAACAGATCAAAAGTATTCTCATTAATCCCCTCCAAAAAAATTATTATTATTATTTTTTTTTTTCAGACAAACACAAACAAGACGAAAATGAAACAGATATTAAATACCTTTTGCGCGACTTCAACAAATATATCCTGGATCTTCACGGGCGGCTTATATCACACAGCTCTGAACCGAAAAAACGGCAGGCTTTTTATATCACTCCACGGCACCGTAGCGATACACGCAATATACGGGCGTTTAACTCAGCAAACACTACGCGTGATCAACGCAAGCTGCTTATATCACAACACACATCAGCACACACATAGTGCGATCACCACTAGCGGCTTATAACACCACAACAACCACAACAGCCTATTCCCCCGTGGTACTCAATGTCTTATGCCGTTTAAAACGGCGGAGCGCTCCGACTTGACGTCACTTCCGTAAACACGGGACATTTTTATGCGCGACTTAAACCCAACACACACACACCGAGGAATTATGTCCCTCGGTTTACTAATTCCACACAGCACACACCTTGTGTGAATGATATCACACACAGGCGGCTAATCCACACCGCACTCCCAGTAGCTTATTCACACGAAAAAATAAAAAACACAAACTATTCCACCGCGGAAAAAACTGCATGGTTCAATGTTGTAGTAATTTTCAAAATTGAGGACTTTCCGTCCCACCGTAAGAAATACTACTACAACCCCCCTAACTTGTTCACAGATCCCAAATACAACTTAGCACAGACGAAATGCAACTGTATTGATCCTAAACAACCAGAATTTCTCTACGTGGATATAATGTCCACTCACCTTGTTAATATTTTTGCGCTTTAGAAATCCGGTGTTCAGGATCAATCACAGCTGTTGAAAAAACGTCTCAATAAGATCACGTCGGGGTCACCATTTTGAAGGAATATTTGATTACTATATTAAGTGTAATCTTTGCGTGTCCAAAATAATTGTATTCAGGATCTGATGAAGAAGTTTTCTTGCAAGAATTTATTTAGAGGCCTCTAAAGACACAGTCAGGACACCACATCAGAATGCAACGTGATGACCCCAAGTGTGTGACAATTTACAAAACATCGACTCATTTATACTCAAAAGATAAAAGGTTCCTCCTCCCGGCTCTTGATTGAACAAAGGTCAGACATGTCATCTCCTAGATTGAACAAAGGTGTAAGGTTGACGGTAAACAGACATCTTTATACAGTTCCCCTTCTTGATTGGGGGAACAGAAGTAATCAAAATCTGACCCCAGACCTTCAGTCCCTAAGTGACAAGAGACTCTGACAACATCATGCACATTGCCCCTCCAACAGCATTTGAGGGTACAAAGATCAAATAAAGTTCACAAAATCCCCATCCCACTGTATTCTTTTAAACACTCATGATTATATCACATTGATATGCCTATAAGTAAATTAAAAAACAGTAAAACATCAAATTGAAAATGTTAAATGTCTTCACTAGTTAACAAGTAGGTATTTCAGCTCTCACAAGTAAGCTAGTGCAGCAAATCAGAGGTAACTAGTTAACATGTTAGAATAATTCACGGTCAACTAGTAAACATGTTAGAGCTTTTGCGCCTTACTAGTTAACTAGTAAGACTTTGAACATTACTTGTTTGGTCCACTGGGCAACTAGTGCATAAAAAAGCCGACTAGCTGCGACTTTGGCACTACATGCATGCTTATATGTGTCACTAGTTAGACTTGTGTCAGCACTAGTTTGATTAAAGAGGCACAAGTTGCAGAAAATGGGTGACATGTCAGTGTTTTTGTACAAGTAGTATGACAAAGCGCATAACTAGTATGGCTGAATGTCCACCTAGTTCTGACAAAGACTGCACTAGTTAGGAAACACTACTGTCTGATATCAAGGATATTGAATAAATGCTCAAAGGGCTTGCCATATGCGTGTGACATGAGCACCTTCCACATCTGGAAAGGCATCGTCAATGCAGAAAGGTATATTCAGATTCAAGAACAACATATGCTCCCATCCAGGCATCATCACTTTCAGAGAATAGTACTGTATAACAAGAGGAAAACGAGGGTCACAATACAGTAGGCCTACTATCAAGAGGAAAATGAGGGCTACCAGACCCAAAAACAAAGAGTGGACAGCAAGCGTCAAGAAAGCCTGGACAGCTTCCAGGACACCCAGGCAATGCAATGGCGTATCAAGGCAGTGATTAAGGCAAAGGGAATCCAACCAACTATTGAAGATTGATATTTTGGTTTGAAAATAACATTCATCCATCCACCCCCCCCCCCCCCCCCCCATGCAAAACACTGGGAAAGTTCATGGTGATTTCTTCACATTATTAGAAATTTTTGACATCCTGTTTTCATGGGTTTTATGAGCTGGAAGCCCAAATAATGTAAAAATAAACAAATTAATAAATCAATAATCTATAAAAGTTTGAGTTTTTGCATGGAATTATGGAAATTATTCAACTTTTTGAGGATATTCAAAATCTTTGACAGCACCTGTAATATAACCCAACATCCAGCATACATGGCATTTGATAATCGAAATGCACCACAAAGCTGTGTGTGTCACTGTTTTCCCATATCTCCAGAATGTGCAGGCTGCGTACGGTAAGTACAGACTTGACGTGGTGGTGCGTAAAGTTTCATGTTCAGTTTGTTTTCTATAAATACCACCTCTGGCGCAGAAATGTTCGTACGTATGGTTTTGGCCTCATTTTGATCGTTTCCTTTATAAATGAGGCCCCAGGGCATTTTACGTCCTGTGGGCCACATGCGGCAATTTGGGCGATTATCCAGCAAAAATAAAAGCAAACAAGTATGTTGCTTTTATTTTGAAAATATGTGTCCATGTCTGCATGTGCTCACGTGTGGGCGGCAGCAAGTGATGGAGCTATAGCACCTGCCCATCGGCCATCCCCCAAAAGCCCACATTACAAAAAGATAAGTTGGATAGCAAATCTCGCATTTCAACAAGATGTAGACTGTAAGTATTTATTCATGGCAGTCAATGGTTTGCTTAGTATCATACAGTTTGCTGTGTTCAAGTATTAACGTCTGAATCATTATGTCACCAAACACAAGGAAAAATACACACATTTGACTCAGTACAGAGAGCATGCAAAAGAGTAAGAGGCTGTGCAAGGACTTAAAAAAAATCATACTTCCACAAATTGTTTTAAAAAAAAAAGTTAATTATTTTCTGATAGAGAGTTATTGAGTGCATGGTGGAAGCTGCTCGACTGATATGCCTGGGGAAAAGGGAGAATTTGAGGATGTGCCCTCTCCTGACACTGTAACGAGGTGGGTTGAAGTAATCTCAAGAAATATTGAGTTTATATTGAGTAGAAGAGTTTTCCCTGGCTCTGGATCTCCTAATTACTTAGCGTGGAATCACTGCAACCTTCAAAATCACAGACGAGCTGGCATTCATGCAGTCAACAAGAAGCGGTAACTTCACAGAGGTAAATGCATGTTTGGATATGTTGGAACTGAAATGGGACAAGCTGGCAGGTGTAAGAATAGATGGCTGTCTAAATGTGACCATTTGTTTATCAATTATTTATCTTTAATACTGCAAAATACATTGCAGTATGTACGTATAAAGATTAACAAGTTAAAAATAAAGTGAAACACTGCTGCAATTATTGCTTTCAAGCATCTCCAAGCGTTGGTCCAAAATGCTGCTTCTCATCTCTGAACTGGTGCTTGTAGGAGGGAGCACATAACCCCAACTCTGCCATTTCTTCATTGGCTGCCTGTGCAATTTAGAGTTCATTTTAAGATGATTCTATTTGTCTTCAAATCTCTAAATGGTTTTGGCTCACCTTACCTCTCTGCGCTTCTCCACCCCAATGCACCTGCCCAGTGCCTCAGGTCAGCGGACCAGACAGGACTGGAGGTTCCGAGGACAAAGCGGGGGCTCGGATTAGATCAAGTCATTTCAGTTGCTGGTCCCTCCTTTAGGAACGACCTTCCGTTAAATATTTGGCAATCTTCCTCTCTATTCACTTTGGCTTTTAACTCAGCATGATATTCGGCATTGTTTCAATGTTTTATGGATCCTTCTGTAAATTGTGTTTATTTATATTTATTTTATGTACTTATTCACTTACCTACTTCATGTGTTATTAATTTATTATTAATTGTATTTACTTAGTTAATTACCTACTTCAGATATTTATTTATTTATTTCATGTTATTTAGTTTTACCTGTCTTTATTCCATGATGGCGTTTTTATTCCATGTACAGCACTTTGTATGTAGCGATGGTTATTTTAAAGTGCTTTATCAATAAAGTAGATTTTCGAACTGCTTGTTACATCCATTGTATTACTTAATTTTCTTTACAATCTAATCAGCAATTCATTAATTTCAATAAATATTTACAAAATAGTTGCACATAAACATAAATAATTTACAGTTTTTTTGTTTGTTTGTTTTTAAATACAATGAAATAAAAAATAATATAGAAAAGGAATGAGTTTAAGGTATTGATGGTCTGGGCCCTCCACCGCAGTAGAAATATTTCAAGTGGCCCTTGGTTGAAAATAATTGCCCAGGTGTGGTGTATACACCGTATACTGTAAATGGATGATTTATAGGAACCAGGTTAGGGTTCTAATAGCAAAAATCTGTGTATAATTGAAGCCCATTGAAATGCATTGGGAAAAACAAAGCGTTAAAATTTCTTCAGAAATCACTGATAAACCTCCAATGCACATTTTCAAATGAAAAAACGGGGGTTGCACCCCCTCAAAAAATAGTAGTAACATTGTAGTATTACAACAACTTTCGGAATAATTTTACGACTATAGGATTTAATAGTAGCCCATGGCTGTTGAGCGCAGATCAAGATAAGGTTTTAATACAAGTTTTTGATTCCTGTGGTTTTCCTGGCTTTTGGGGTAAATATCTAAAATCACTGACCTGTTTCGTACTGATAATATTTTGTTCTAAGGAAAACCACAACTTTTTTAAAGGACCAGCACAAAAAATGATGAATTGAAAATGAAAATTAATCACGGTGACCAATCGTTGCTAGATTATCCTTATTTGGCTGCAGTGATTTTATTTATTAGGATTGTGTAAGGAAGCCACTACTTGCAGTATTTATCAACTTTATATAGACCAAAAACAAAACCAAGCTGTCAGAACATAACGGTAAGATGGAAATAGAAAATAATGGTAGAGTATGGGTAAGATCTCTATTCTTAGCCAATTTATTGATCTGTTTAATTTATTGTTCTGTTTAATTTATTGATTGGCCTATGGCATTTCAACTGCGTTTCCATACTTCCAGTATGATTTTAAAATGAATGTCTTTTCTTCAAAGTTTAGCACCCTGTTTGACACCCTTCCAAACAAACTGTGGTGAGGTTTTTACTTTGTAGACTGGAATGAAGTTGTTGTTTCAGGAAAATTCACATTAACAATGGTACTCTTTATTTGAGTAACTTAGTTTCTTTCATTGTCTATTCCACTGATCTCAATCCAGAGATTTATTTGAAAGAAGTGCTTTTATCCCCTTGAAAGTTCCTAGGGTATCAGTGTGGCTTTAACCGAACTGTCTTCAGATGAGTGAAAAAATTATTAGCTTTGAAGTGATCAAACTATTGCATCGTTTTGATGTGTGATGTCACTGCAAATTTGATAAAACCGTATAGTAACCCTCTTAAATGAGAAAGAGGAGGTTCACTTCACATTAGCCCATTATCTGTCAACAAAGCCCAAGGACTTATTTCCATTGTGGTCCTCAGATGATGGTTTAGTCTGTTACTGTATGTGTCCTTTGATTGATAGGGACCAGTGAAGGGTGTTATAAATCTGTTCCAGTTACCAACGACTCTAAATTCACATTAACAATGGTACTCTTTATTTGAGTAACTTAGTTTCTTTCATTGTCTATTCCACTGATCTTAATACCATTTCAGAGATTTATTTGAAAGAAGTCTAGGGTGTTGTAAATAGGTTCCAGTTACCAACGACTCTAATGAGGGCAAGCGGTAAATGAAATGGATTGAAGACTTGCTTAAGCTGGCTGTGGAATAATAATACTAAGATGATTAACGTAATACTGATGGTGTAATGGTAGTCACCTGATTTAAGTGCAGGCAGTGTGGGCTCAGTTCCCCCTCAGTGACAGCGTGAATGTGATGTGTATCTTTAGTATAAGTGCCCTGTGACTGACTGACGACCAGTCCAGGGTATAGGGTCAGCGGTATAGAAAATGGGTGATTGATTAATGTCGGCAACAAATTGTTCTATGACCCTGATGTCAAAGTGTGCTTTGTCAAATTATTTGCCGTTATTGTTCTTATCTAATCTTAACCGCACATATAGCCTTAACCTCTTTAGTGTAAGACTCAGAGCATGAGGTATTTTATGCTCACAAGGAAGTAAAATCCCCATCATGGAAATGAGTAATAATGATATAAATGAATCTTACACCAATGAAAATTGTGTCATAAAGCATTCACTGGATTATTTGGAATGTCACTTTCTGCTTCCTTAAGTTGTAGACATGTTGTACATATGAAAAGGGGTTAATTCATGCAAATTTGTTCCTTGACCTACATTTGCTGTGATCATCTCTGTAATAGTTTATGCATTGGAATTTGTACAAAGGTGTGATGCAAAGATAAAATACTTTCCTGGTTAATACATTGCTTGTTAAATACTAAAATGAGCTTTATCTATATATATTCAACCTCTGAACCAGTAGACAAAGCCACTGTTGGTTATGATCTGACTTGAGTGGGTTCAGGCTTATGTAGAACAGCAGCGGGGACAGAGCATCTCTTTGGAATACGCCACATTTTATATTCACCTGCGCAATTGGCTTTGAGTTGGCCTCCAGAATTGTATTCCATAGCCTAAATGATTTCTTGATGAAGGTTATAACAGGGCTCTACACTAACTTTTGCACTGGTAGCACTGGTGCTAAAAAAAAATTCAGTTGGTCGCACCACACCGGATTTGGTCAAAATACAAATAACAAGGCAATTGCATCGATGTCCAAGTATTATAGTATTGAAAGGCTTTTATTTTGAAGTTGCCCTCCACAGCGCGTTCCATGGGCTATGTAGGCCTACGCCTCGAACCGTGGTGCTTGATGCATATGGATCACATTGCACCACTCTTTAAAACATGAACTCGCGCCGTGTAACTGGATTAATTTTTCACCAGCACAGGCTGTACAGTTGGCATTTGCGGGTGAATTGGTCGCAGTGTCGAGCCCTGTTCTTAGGATCCTGTTGATGTTAGACGGTTCTTGGCACTCTAAAATCCATGTATGCAGCATTGAGTCGGATGCTTTCTTGTATTGAATCCAGGCAGTGCGCAGGTTGGTGCTTCTGATTGGTTTTACAGTCTTGGATAATTGTCCTGTCAATCAGTAGTCGGTGTTTGGCTCCCCTGGTCTTATTACCAATGCCCTTCTGTGCTCTGTTAATTCATTGACTCATATGTCTCCTCATTTTGGTTAATATGATGCCTTATAGGAGCTTCCATGTGGTCCTGAGCCAGGTAATATGTAGTTTGATGGACCCTTCTGCGGGTCTTTCATGATGAGGACTGTCAGGCCTTGGGTTAGCCATTGTGGGTGGGTCCCGATGTTAGCAGCTCAGTCATTTTTACTGCCAGGCGTTCATGGATAGCAGTTAGCGTCTTGAGCCAGTGGACATGAATCATGTCAGGCTCTGGTACTAACCAGCTCTTTATCTTTGACTTATGACTACTGCTTCTTGCTGGTATTGCTTGGTGGCTGTGCTCTGCTTCTAAGTCTGCAGGCCACTGGGCATTGGTAATGTGTGACACCTATTCTAAGATACTCTTCCAGCTGGGTCTATTTTTATCTTGCTACCATAGACACTTTTTTTTTCATTTTCTTTTTTTTTGAGAGAGAGCTCAGTATTTTTCATTTGGTAATTTTACCGATTCGACATGTCATCATCATTGCTCTCTCTCTCTTTTTATATATATATTTTTAAATTTAATTTTAGAAAAATAAAATATTTTGTATGTGCGTGAGTATGTGCATGTGCGGGTGTGTGTGTGCATATTTGTGTGCATGTGAGTGTGTACTCATTAATTCACCTAAAACCTATTAAAAATCCCATACCGTTCAGCTAAACTGAATACTTCAGAATCTATAGCTATAGTCATGAGGTTGTCAGGAGACCCAAGGAAGGATAAAAAAAAAGAAAAAAAAAGTGAAAACCAGCACCGACCAGACATCACCGACTACCCACCGGGTTACCAGCCAGAATCTTTAACCAACCCCTGAAAATTCCAACAAATTAGGGAAACCTCAAGAGACCAAAGGAAAGACTGAGGAAAGGAAAGGAGGATAGATGAAGCAGAGTGAGATCCACAGACATCAGCCTCCACTGATTCAACAACTAGAGGAAGAAGCAGATTGTGTTTGAATTTCGGTAGATGCTGGTGTGGTGGATCTGGCATGCATGAAAACCTCCACCAAAGAGGGGAGCCGTCGACCCCGGCCAGGACAGAGCAAGCACAACCCCCGGGCCCCGCAGGGGCCACCGGCCGGAGAGCAATCCCAGGAGCCAGGAGCGCCCCCAACCCTCCAGCCATGTGGTGGGGCGGAACACTGGGGGGCGGAAGGGGAGATGGGAGCACTGGGAGACGAGCGGCACCCCCGAACCCCAGGCCCAGCGGGGAAAGGCCCCGGTCGTCATGCCAGCGTTCCATAGTGAAAGCTAACCCCGTTACAGAGTTCGCCGACCAGGGAAATCTCCCCCTACACTGTGGATGTGACCCCACCCAGTGTATATAAAAGTGTGTGTGTGTGTGTGGCGCATTAAAATTGGGAGCAGGTGAGTTGGAGCAGAGGGAAATGATATCGCTCCGCTTTACCTGCTTCTTAGATGGGTCAGTGAGTGTATGTGGTGCATTAAAAAAAATAGGGGGGGGGGGTGTGGTGGCGTGGCAGGAATACAGATGGGGGACCGTAGCACTGCTTAATACTGTGGTCTGCCCAACCGATGGCTCACCACCCCGACACACCCGCCCCCACCCTAGTAGTGGGGTGCATTAAAATTGGAGGGGAGTTGTAGGGCGAAGACGGTATCTCCAACCTACCCCACCCTCCCCCAAAGTGTGTGTTATGTGCCCTATGTGTCTATTAACTCTTTGACTGCCAAAAACGTTAAATGACGTTTAGTAAAAACCTACGGAGGGCCGCCAAGGGCGTTAAAAGACGTTCTCTAATTTTTTTTTTTTTTTTTGGGGGGGAAACGGGTGGAGGAAAGCCTTGGCCAGCTGTGGTGAAAGTTTCAAGCAGATCTAGTTAGCCTAATGACTATTTTTGGCCCCTAGATGGCAGCAATGACTCTCTTTTGACAAGATTGGGTAGGCGTCAGTAGAAGACGTGAGGCGGAGCTAGAGGGGACAATGGCTGGGGAAGAGAAGAGAACATGGCGACCGGTTGCAAGCAGCTCACGCTTGAGCAGTTTTTTTCAAAGACGAAAAGCATCGACCAACGCTAAAGAGCACATTGATGACGACGATGATCATCATCGATGATGATGATGGTGACTCCGAGGTTGACGCTGAAGTTGCAAGCGTTGACGCGGCGGCTATGACAACGTCATAAAGGTTCACCGGCTAGCGATGCTAACACCGGAAAACGCGGAGCACAACCGAGCACGCTCAGGCGGATGTTCAATCGGACGACGAAGTGTGCCCCGAGTCCAATGCATATTCATCGGAGGAGTGGGTACAGTCTGCTACTTGCTATTCCCCGGAAAAAAAGGCCGTCAAGAAAGTATAACGTCTGCGAAAGGAGCCATCGCAAGTGAAACTAATCTGTTGTGCAAATCCTGCTGCGTCTCCTTGCACGATGGGAGCGTTACAAAAAGAAAAACTGTATTTGAAACATCCACACTATTTACAATAGTACCACAGTTGCACACATAGAAACGTAATAGTTTTCGAAATTGTTTTGTCAAATTGTTACACTGTTGAATGGAAATAAACGTATTTTGCAACCAAAAAACACTTTTTCATTGTTGGTGATAGCGTTTTACAGAAGTAAAGTACTATTTAGGTGTTTGTGGCATCATTCATGGACAAAAAGAAGTGTACAATTCACTAGAGTGCATGAAATAACATCGTTTCACAAAAAGCTCTTTTTCTCCGCTTTTTGTTTCAAAACAGAGCATTTCGGTGAAACTAACCATTTTCTATTGTTGATTACTGAATAACGGAATAAGGTAGAAACAAACTTTTTTTCCTCATGAAAGATGAGAGTTCAATCTTTCATTTGGTAGTATGTGTGTTTCCATAGTCCAGACACAACATTTTCTGTGGACCTTGAAAGATCAGTCAAAATGCTTAAATCGGCTGGCGCTGGCGACATCCTGTTTCTGAAAACGTCTGTCAGTCAAAGAGTTAACAAAGTGTACTGTATTGTGCAAATCTAGTGCAGTGAGTTAAGAGGAGCGACCAGCGGGGCCTCTCCCAACCCGGCGGGGGCAGGACGCTCAAAAGCCCATTGCTCCCTTATCCACCCCACCCAACCCCCCAAACGGGACCCCGGCGGGCATATGGAGACAGCACGGCGCCGATAGGGCTCACCCCCCGGATACTGGGGCCCATCCAAGGTGCCAGGAAGCTCACTGGAGCGGGGCAGGCACAACCCCACGGCGCCGCCCCGAACACCAGGGGGAGCACAACAACGCAGCACCCCCCAAGAGACCCAGGGAACGGCCAAGACGCAGCCGCCACCCACCAGCCAACAGAGGGGCAGTGTCGCCCACGCTAAGCCAGGGGGGACAGCACCTATAAAGTTAATCCACTGACATGCAGTGATTCCGAATATTAACCCTTAGTGCCCAGTGGATGTGAATCTTGAGGAGTTGGTGACTGTAAGATGTAATTTTATGTGGTCTGCTCAACCCTGCTGGCAGCAACTGGGTTCCTAACTATAAAAACACAATCATTAGTTACAAATTGCCAAATACAGAAACAGCAATATAAGTTATCGCGATGTGGTGGCTCTCGCTAACAGGCAGAATTAAGTAACCAGATTTAGATTAAAAGATTCTATATACGTAGACCATGTTTGTATACATTTTGATATTTGTTTTTTATTCGAGGCAGATATTTTTTCCATTAAAAGTTTGTTTATTTTTCCAGTTAACAAGAATTGTTTTTTTTAGCAATAGTAAGGGCTGAAAGTGTAGATTGAAATTGTTTACGTGGTAAATCAGTTGTTGTTAGGTCACCTAGCAAACACAAGTTAGGAGATAACGGTATCCTACAGTCCAAGATAGCGGAAAGTTTTTCTTTGCTTGACAGTCTCAAATGACTCATCTGTGGACATCTTGCAGTATTTCTTGGGAAGTCCTTTCTTAAGCTTCACACCTTTACTCTGTTTAGAGAAGTGGCGTGCAATGGTTTTCAGTCGACCTTCACTCACATCTCCTTTGTTTTTTTGCTTTGTTTGCCAGATCCACTAAAACAGAGGTGGGATCCTCGAGGGCCGGGGGTCCTGCAGCTTTTTGAGGTTTCCCTTTTCCAACACAAGCTGATTCCAATCAACAGGATCGTTATCAGGGTTATGCAGAGCTTGCTGATCATATATCAGCTGTGTTGGAGAAGGGAAACATCCAAAACCTCCAGGACTCCGGCCCTCGAGGACCGAGTGTGGCTAAGCCTGCACAAAAAGTTTGAGGAGCTTTTGCGCATCGCTAACCGGTATAAAAATGGAGCAATCCGGGGGCGTGTAGGGATAGAGAAACCAAGGCTTTCCGAAACAGTGAACCACTTTCGAGACAATTGCCCTAAAAAAATACACTTCTTCCAGGCATTTGACACACTGCAAGAGCTCCATCTGCTGGTCAAACCTGCGCACATGGAATTTTTAGAATCACTGTTTTCAAAGCTTCATTTCTTGCTATCATGTATGAGCCTCAGCATTTCATAAGTTCAATAAAGTTTCAGTGGAGGTTCTCTATATTTTTCAACTGTGGGATTGTGTCGTCCTTTTAAGTGTGATTTACACAAGTAATTTTGACCTTTCAAGTCTGTCATTGTTTTTGTCTGTGTCCTTCTAAACAGTATTTTTAGAGTAGGCTAATATTTATTTACACTTAGAAGAGAATAAAATACAGAATTGAAAAATAATAATAATAAAAGCCTCTCTTTGGTTGAGGAACAAACTCACGACCTTCAGCTTTGGAGACTGCCACACTACCACCTAAGCTATGTCACTCCAACTTTTTGTTTATCTCCAACAGACCAAAAATATAGTTTTTGGTCTCGGAGTCAGGAAGATTCCAGCTGACATGAGCGATATATATACTAATGCACTTCAGAAGCTGCGTGGCTGAGAGAGTAGATCATCTGTCTTCCAAGGTGAAGGTCGAGTTCGTTCCTCAAATTTTGACTCTTATTTTTACAATTCTTTATTTTACTCCCTTCCACGTGTAAATATTACTCTAAAACTGTCTATTTGGTCCCCCTCTAAATAGAGTCAAATTTACTCTACAGAATATAATGTGTAGGTGCAGTGTTTGTCAACAGGGATTTTGTTTTTATTATATGGTATACGTAGTTCCATAATCCTAAAATGGAAAAAAATATTGGAGCCGAAGGTTCAAAACCTTTCCTATTTTGTATTATGTAATTGGGACTTTAATTGTAGGCAGGTTTGTCAAACACCGAGTTCATCTTTCCCGCAAAACAGCGTGAAGTCGCTGACAGGTCTGTGACGTTCAAGGCCTCGTTTGCAGTGGTCACGTGATCTTCGGCTTTTCCGAAGCAGTTGTCGGAACACTGCTTCGACACGCCTCCGCTTCATTTGCTCAAATCAGATTCGAGCAGGAAGGCTCGAGCGTAACATCTCTAGGTGCGTATAATTCACTAAGCATGCGCAGATGGGGAAATTCAGCACTAGTCGCGCTGCCAAACAGATCGCGCCCCCGGAGCGCCGGTGGGTTTTGCGCATACGCAAATGAGGCCATTTTCATACATTTGGCAGAGAAATTGCCCAGCTCTATTAAAATTAGACTCATTGATAAACAGCGTCTAATTCACTAACGGCAACACTTATAGCCACACGGAGTTTGAGTGCCGTTTATGGATAGCTGGTGTAAACTAGGGATGTAACGATAACGGCATTATCGTGATATCGCGATATTAAAACTGCCACAATATCGTCATCGTCATGTCATGATATTAAAAGCTGCACTTCTGTTAAAAAAAAAAGTCAGGTTGATTTCCATTTATGCAGTTGTAGCACCCTCTGGTGGCTAGTTTTTAAGTGCAGTTTGATTTTCACGAGGCATATTTTGGCCCTTTTATGTTTAAAATCCATGCTAATTGTCAGATGAAGGGCAATGTAATATGCTTGTGAATTAAGTCAATATGTGGAGGAACTCAATATGTGCGTACATTAGAAAGTAAGTGCCTCCTACAGAAAAATAAAAGTGCTTCAATATTAAGTGATATTAGAGATTGTAGGTTTATATGAATTGCTGTTATGTACAAAAGCACCATAATGCGTTTTTTTTTTTTTTTTTAGTATAAGCTCATTTCTTTTACAACATTGTGACTTTTTTTTTTATATCAACAACCTCCCCACAATATTGTGATAATTATCGTATCGTGACCTTCATATCGTGATAATATCGTATTGTGATGTTTGGATATTGTTACATCCCTAGTGTAAACGTGGTTCTTCCTCGATTCTGTGTATCCTGTGGATCATGGCAGCAGTGGTTGTGCATGTAGCCGCTGAGCTACGGACTCAGCCATTCATCGGTGGAGCTCCACTGATCTTTGAAAATGGCTGCAAGAGGACATCCGTCTATGAAGTGAGGCCGGCTACAGAGACTGGTGAAGATGATGATGAAGATGAGCTCGCACGTACCCGACATTTGATAGGCGTTTCCCTCGGACGAGCAGGAGAGCTGGTAGGATGATCTTCCGCATGCACATTTTTAAAAAAGTGACAAACGGTCATTTGACTTTGACATTTGAATACACGTTTAAAGCACTGAACATAACGGGCAGAACACCACACGGGCTCTCCATGTTGCTGTTAAGGGTGTCAGAAATATCGATTTAATATCTCCTTAAGTTGAATTGCCTTTAACGGCACCAATTTTTTTAACGCTCGATTAACGACCACCCCTTATTTGGAACGCCTCTACTGAAGGGAATTCCAGTTGCGACGCGGCAGAAAAGTCCACGTCAAAATTACCCAATAGAAATGCACCGTACTGCACTGCAGCTACAATACACAATGTTTAAGGGGCAGAATGTTTGAGTGGTGGAGCCATTTGGACTGTGTAGCACAACCGCCGGTTCTCTGCTTTGAAAGAACGCACTCTGTTAGCAACGAGCTAGGTTGCTCCAGCTCTCCATGTGTCCATGGGCACTCACAAACTCCTGTGAGAGCCGAATGGACGCTGTCTTGTCAATTGGAGTGACTCCAAGCCACTTGATCTTTAGATGTGAGGCGTATCTTATTCAGCAACTCCAGAAAATAGCTCTTAAGTGCTCTTGGCTCGCTTGCAGCAGAGTGCCAGCGTCTGTGCCTTGTAGTAAAGCGGCGTCAATTAATATCAATGCGCATCTGAGAAATTAACAAAATAAAAGCGATCAACATCTGAAAAGGAGTCACTATAACACAATTTAGCAGTAATAAATTAAATAATAATGCATATATTTGTGGGGACTGGCGTCAAGTTGTATTTTATCATTTTAAAAATGTGCCGAAGTTTGCGAGTTACTTCATTTTAAAAATGAGATAGGATACGATTATGGTTTGTTTGTACTAAAGTTACGTCATTTTACAATGCACATACGTATTGAACAAAATAAAAGCATTCAATGGTGTGCAAA
The DNA here is from genome assembly GCF_051991255.1 of Vanacampus margaritifer. NCBI lineage: Eukaryota > Metazoa > Chordata > Actinopteri > Syngnathiformes > Syngnathidae > Vanacampus > Vanacampus margaritifer. The sequence continues at coordinate 4,350,510 of NC_135441.1, read as the reverse complement.
GGAGTCACTGTAACACAAATTAGCAGTACAGTATTAAATTAAACTAGAGCTGCGGGCAGCTATAAACGGCCCTCATAGCCCGGGACACTTTGAGGTACTTGCACGTTGTGGTACTGGCACATTCAAAGCCAAATTTCTTAGAAAGTGGCATAATAATACTCAATACTCTTAATACTCAATACTGCTCAATACTTTGCTTATCTTTACATTCTCTACCATCAATTAACAAGCTTGCAATAGCCTTATAATCTTGTCGTCTTTTTTCCAACTTGCTGAAATAAGTTGAGTTTCTCCTTTTTCCATCCATTTTGCTCTTGACCTTATAAAAGCACCCTGCGCTCTCTTCAGAAAGATATAATCAATTTTGGACTGCAGAAACAATCATTTTTCCTTATCATCATCAGTCAGATCAGTTTTACTACAACATTGACCAATCTACCAAAACAAATTTCTTTCTTCCCTTCTTTTTTCTCTGTTCAATATTTTGCTCGTATTAATAGAGAATTCTCTAACTTTGTATTTAACATATTCCAACTTATTACAAAAGCTAGTTATGCTCATGTCATTTTCATTTTCTGTTATAATTTATTTTATTTTGGAACAAAATTCTTAATTTTTCAATAGTGTAGAGTTAAATTTCCAGTAACATTTGTTTGTCTTTTTCCTGCAAGTCGCGTTCAATGATAGTTCAATAATACAGTGGTCAATTAAAGGAGCCTTAGAAATTAAAACGTCAGTAGTCAATTCTTGATTTAGCAGTACCATTTGGTTTGTACCAAGAGAATTGCTTCTTCCCAGGATTTTGATTTCTCCAAATATCAATCATTATATTATCTCTGATAAAGCCTTCCATAATTGAATTAAAATGTTGACTGTCAAATCTGGAGGGCCATCGATCTTCCCACTCATCGGGAACCATATTCCAGTCACCTCCCATTAAAATCAAGTCTGTCGGATGAAGAGTTTTAAGCTCAGTCACCTCTGCAGTAACATTTTCTAAAATTTGTTTGTTTTGGGAAGCAGAGTTGTAACCATATACATTGACTAAAATCAGAAAATGACTGTCTACCTTCAAAACTGCAATTAGCCAATGACCTTCTCCATCTGTTCTGTGAATGATTGCGACCCCCAGAAATCTGTGAAAACAAATAGCAACACCAGCTGACCTGTTGTTTCCATATCTAAACAAAATTTGGTCTTCCCACATATTGGTCCAAAAGTTCACATCCGTGTCAGAAGAATGAGTTTCTTGTAATAACAGTGTGATTTCCGCCCTTAGCAAAATAAAAATAAAGCTTTCCTTTTAACAAAATCTTTAAGTCCCCTCACATTTAACGAAGCACAAGAAATGGTGCAATTGAACATTCACAAAATAAAATAAAATAAAACAAACTTAATGTACTCAGAAGAATTAACCTTTTCTTACTGTGGTAAACAAAAGTCCCATGCTAACAATTTCCACTCTTCTTGCATATTCGTACGTCACCTGCCAATCAGTCTTCAACCAATTTTCCGTCCCTCGATGTATCCATGTGGACCACGGAAGTAGGCTCGTTTCCCTTCACGTCAGGCCTGCTCGATCTGTGGCCATAACTTCTTACTAGCCTTCCGATCCTCCAGCGGTATCATCTCCGCGAAGCGGACGCCTCTCTCCTTGCACACTGGAGAATCCTTGCTGCTGCGCCAAATCTCCTCTTTGATCAGCCTCCGCACAAACAGCACCACGACAGGTCTGCTCCAGTTGCCCTCCTTTCGGCCGACCCTGTGCACATCAACGGCATCTTCTAGCTGGCATACTTCCAAGTCAGGAACGATATTCCTCAAGAGATGAATGATGTCTGCTCGGATGTTTTCATCACTTTTCTCTGCCACGCCATTCACTTTCAGACACCACCGCATCTTGTATCTTTCCTGCTCCCTGATTGTCTCCTTCAAATCAACATTTTCCTTTTGGAGGAACTGGCATTGTGTTTCCAGTTCCTTCATTTTCTCCTTGCATTCCTTAACTTCCTCGGCGCTAAGGCCGCTAGCATGGAGCTAGTTTGCTTAACTTGCTCCTTTAGCTCGTCAAAGTTCTTTTCCATACCTTGAATGGCTTCAAGAATGGTTCTGATGGAGATTTCTGTCTCGTCGTCTTCGGATGTGTTTTTCTTGCCTGATGGGAGCTTGCTCAGAGTCGTTGGAGCTACTGGAGCAGTATATTTCCGCTTCGTTTGGTTAGCCATGCTAACCTCCATGGCATAGTCGTGTTCGCTTGTGGCATGCGCCACTTTCGAATTGTTTGCTTTTTGGGTCGCCACAGCGTTACCGCCGAGCTTTGTCAATTTGGCAGGTTTCAACACGTTTCTTGAGCTCATTTTGAAATCTGTGAGTGTTCTTCTATCTTAATTCTGGGACAAATTTAACGCAGCCGCCAATCGAACTGCCATTCAACACGCCATCTTGCCGGAAGTCCACAGTTTCATATACTATTGTGCCACTTGTTCAACTTTCTGTCAGTCACTTCGCCTCTGTACTAATTTACAAACCACGCCCACTCCGCCAGGAGGGGACATTAATACAGTTAATGGCGATCGAGGACAGACAGCTATGTCACAGAAAAAAAAGTTTTAGAGCGGCGCTCAAAAAAAGATTAAAAAGGAAAATGAGTGCCGTGACAAAGAAAGGGCCAAATTCCCAAGCTCACTAAGACGCAAAAATGCGGGCTTTGGCGAAGAAGGAGGAGGGGAAGTGGGAGGTGAGACAGGCCTAATCGGCAAACGGGCCGCTACGACTACACCTGAGGCCGCCGCCGTCGCCGCGGCCACCACCAGCTACAGCGACAGCGCCCAGCCAGTCCGGGGGAAGAGAGCCCGGGGCAGGAAGAGGACGACAAAGATGAAGCCACTCCTCAAGAGGATCCGGTTCGTCCTGCTGCTGCTGTAGGAGGGGACACAGACTCGGACGACCCTTAGGACACACATCCTGCTCGATGGGGACACCCTTTAGTTGTCAAAGACAAGGTCCATGCATACTTGGCTAGAATTTAAAACACACTTTTTTTGTCAACCCAAGGGCTAGGTGGCGCTATATTTATAACTGACTATTGTCATAGAGATACCTTCAGGTCGTGACTATAAACATACAAGTGAAGTTTGAGATTTTTTGGAGCATGTACCGGGGAGTTATTATATGATTTTTCCCCCTGTTGATGGCCCAGGTCTTGATATGGTCCAGGCCAAGATTGAAGTCAATTGGATCAAACGTGTAGGCGAAATGAGCAAGATTATGTGCCCCCTGTAAATGTTCAAAAATTGTCAAAAATCGGACATTCAAAAATTTGTAGCTCACTTACTGTACATTTAAGAATATGGGTCCAAGAGACTTTTTTTGTAGGTCTTGGGCTCCCTCAAATATTTAACGAAGCTTCCCCGGTTTCACGTTTAAGCAAAAATGTGCAACCGGGGATGCTAGGTTAAAATTTTCTAGGGGGCGCTAGAGAGTCATTTTTGTAAAAATCGCACAATATACGATAAAATATTGCAAATTTTGCTAGGCCAGATGTGTGTGCCAAGTTTTATGAGTTTCTGCGCATGTTTAGGCCCTCAAATTTGGCGTTGTTTTCTTGGTAAACAGTACCTTGCCACGCCCACAGCGATTCGCGAAAACTCACAAATTTTGGCCTAAACACTCCTCTGAGCAAACATGAGGTAGATCCAGTTGGACTCTCATCAAATGTGTGAATTTTTCTTACCTCATTTGAAGTTATGTCTTCGTTTGTCAACTGTGGCTGTCGCTTTAAGATCATGCACGTACTTGCACGCGCACCATAAGCAAGCCTGACACAGATGCTGCAGTTACGCTTTGGGCCAGAGGTGGCAGTCGCTAGTCAAAAAGTGACAAACTGCACAAAGATTCTTTAAATTATAATTTTTAACTCTTTGACCGCCAGACGTTTTCAGAAAAGGGATGCCGTTTGTGTTTGGACTATGGAAACACATACTACCAAATGAAAGATTGGACTCTCATCTTTCATCAGAAAAAAAAGTTTGTTTCTACCTTATTCCGTTTTTCAGTAATCAACAATAGAAAATGGTTAGTTTCACCCAAATGCTCCGTTTTGAAACAAAATACAGAGAAATCAAGCTTTTTGTGAAACGATGTTATTTCATGCACTCTAGTGAATTTGACACCTTCTGTAAAACACTACCACCAACAATGAAAAAGTGTTTTTTGATAGCAAAATAAGTTTATTTACATTCAACAGTGTAACAATTTGACAAAACAAATTGGCAAACTATTTACAAATGTGTGCAACCGTGGTACTATTTACAATTGTGTGGATGTTTCAAATTCAGTTTTTCTTTTTGTAACACTCCCCTGCGTGCAAGCGGACGCAGCAGGATTTGCACAACAGATTAGTTTCACTGCGATGGCTCCTTCGCGTGCAGACGATACACTTTCTTGCCGGCCTTTTTTTCCGGGGAATAGCAAGTATATACTGCAGTGTGTGTTTGGCCATGTTGCCATCAAGTCTACTCTCAGGATCATGATACGGTGACGTTACGGTGGTGTTACGTCTGGCTTCCTCATTATCCTTCAGTTCCTATACCGGGTGGTTGGTCCATCTTATCCGCTCCATTCATGGTGGCATCGTAGTCCTTAACCAGTGTCTTCTCTGTGATCAGACTGTACCCACTCCTCCGATGAATATGCATTGGACTCGGGGCACTCTTCGTCGTCCGATTCAACGTCCGCCTGAGCAGAAGTGCTCGGTTGTGCGCCGCGTTTTCCAGCGTTAGCATTGCTAGCCGGTGAGGCTTTATGACGTGATCATAGCCGCCGCGTCAACGCTTCCAACTTCGGCGTCAACCTCGGAGTCACCATTATCATCATCGTCGTCATCAATGTGCTCTTTAGCATTGGTCGATGCTTTTCGTATTTGAAAAAAATGCTCAAGCGTGAGCTGCTTGCAACCGGTCGCCTTTATGGCTTCCTCAGCCATTGTCCCCTCAACACTCTAGCTCTGCCTCACGTCTTCTACTGACGCCTACCCAATCTTGTCCAAAGAGAGTCATCGCTGCCATCTAGGGAACACAAATAGGCATTATACTAACTAGATCTGCTTGATACTTTCAGCACAGCTGGCCAAGGCTTTCCTCCACCCGTTTCCCCCAAAAAAACTTGGTGAACGTCTTTTAACGTCTTTGGCGCTCCTCCGTAGGATTTTACTAAACGTTCTTTAACGTTTTTGGCAGTCAAAGAGTTAACGTCTTTGGCGGTCCTCCGTAGGATTTTACTAAACGTTATTTAACGTTTTTGGCGGTCAAAGAGTTAACTATTCAATGTTTTTAAGTACATAATAAAAAAAAAATACCTCTGCAGTTGAACCATCACCGTGAATACACACTGTCACTGTTTGTGGGTTAGGCTACATGTAGCGGTTCAGGGTATTGTAGTCTTGCTCATGGACACTGCAGCCATGTGTTCAGGTAAGAATCCCCTCGGTGGCAGGTGATGATCTTAACCACTTGTCCACAGCTTCCCTATGATTTTCAAACTGATTCCTAAAATGTGAGACCACACACATGATGGGAATTGGCATGCATGTTACTGATAGTTAGTTAGACAGACAGATAGATAGACAGAGTTGTAAAATTAATAGAATACTGACATTTCATCATTTAGCCCACATTAGTAGCCAGTTGCAGCTTTCACCAACTAACCGCACGATGATGTTGATGATCCTAATGGAATCAGTACAAGGGTTTTATGAAAATGTTACCCTCTATATGCCCACTTTTGTACTTAATAAATAAACTGTATGTATATTGTGGTTGTAGTTTACAATAATGTAGAACTATCGTTAGAATAAGAAACCATTCCGAGGGCAATTTAAGTAATTTGAAAGTATAGAAAATAAATTAGTATACCGGTACACTGGAAATGAAGTAACAAAAATCAGGCATTACTTTTAATGTTGTGGTTGAACAGAATTTTTTTGGGGAAAAATGATAATAGGATTTAAATCAGTGCTCTTCAGAATAGTCTAATGTTTTGTTAACCATCCATGGATGTTTTTAACTGTGTGGTAATTATCCTCCTGTTAAAAGACCCATCACGTGCGGCTGAGACAGGTTCAATTATTTGACACCGTGCAGCACCTTTCGCTCCAAATACCTTAGTCTTGATATTAATTGTACTCTGTGTTGACCCTGTTATGTTTTGGGGCTGCTTTAGTGCAGAAATGTTTAACGGACAATACAATGTTCTTAACCTGGTACACACAGCACAGGCAAAATTGTCAGCACCCTTCCATCAAAGAAAGGAATAATCCACAATGGTCACTGGAATCATTTTGAAGTAAACTTTTTGGCATGTCACTTTGGTTCTCTTTACAGGCAACATTGAAGCATACAAATAAAAGAAACCTGTACCAACTGTATTTCAAACTTCAGATGGCGCCTCAAGCAGTTTGCAAATGAGAATTGGGCAAGCATACCTGTTTTACGGGTTCATTAAAAGTTAATGTGATTGCAGCAATTGCCTCAAAAGGTTATGCAATGAAAATGTTTGTTACAGGTACGATCGTTTTTGTCCAGGCCCATTTTATTAAATAATTCAATTGGACCATAAAAATAAAGCTAGGCCCTAATTTTCATTGTATTACCTTGTTCTTGAAAGGAAGGTTTCCAACTTATCATGTTCATGCTCCACCCCTGCACTTGATATATAAAATGCATAAGCTTCATTCCGAATCATGAAACCTATTTCTCAAAGTATTACATCACTTCCTCTTTCCTGACTTTCATTTTATGTAGGTAAAATCGTAATGAAAATTCCCCTTAAATACATTCAAATATAGCAGTAAGAAAATAAAAAGATTGCATTGTCGGTGTGTTTGCTGTGTAGAAGCACAAAGACCGACAACAATGTTTACGTATAGAGTGGGAAGAGAATTAAAGATGAGAGGATCTGTGCAAGGATGGAGGATGTAAGTGGGGTGACGAGGGGCAGGCTGGAATGGGAAGCGAGGTGTTGAAGGAGGTGGCATCTGGCAGGGATTTACAGGAACAGACCTGCTCGGTATTGATTTGTTCCTTTCTCAAACTCAAACTTTCCTGCTAGTGTTTAACACTGGAATAAAAAATATGCAAGCTGCTGTGGATGATTTTTATTTTATTTATTTTTTTTACTTTGTATTTGATAGATTTTGACATTGTTGAAAAATTCAAATGATTAACTAACTCTTTAAGTGGACTCTTGAAGAAAAAGGAAAGAATGACTTTTATGTAATAGTTTAGTTTTTTCTACAGCATTCTATCGTTTGATCCCACATACAGATCAATACACAATGTATGTCTGTAGGCTGTAGAACGAAAGCACTCTATAGCTGATCAACATTAATGTGGGCTTAGGCTCATAGCGGCAGCAGTCCAGCCTTGGCTGTGGACAGTCTGCCAGATGGCAGCCTGGACAGCAAGCTGCTTTTACAGGTGTTGACAACCTGTTAGCTACCAAGCGTTTAGGCCTGGCCCTGTGGAGGAAGCTGCAGACCACAGGAAATGTTCGTCAGTGGACAAATGGGAACACGGGGGTTACTGTGGATTTTGGCAGGACAGGCAACATGATGAGGATGCACTCAAGACAAACAGAGACACAAAGCCAAACAAAGAATGATTGGAAAACTTGCAATCAGGCTTTTCAGATGTAGTAATTTACAATTTACAATTGTTTTTAGCTACACAATAAAAAGAACTAACAATAAGCCACAAAACCTTGACAGTTGCGGCGAGAGACAGGCCACATCACTCTGAAAATGTATTTTAAATTTGTGTTTTAAGTAGAGGAGATATTGCCTTCACATCTATTCTATTATTGTGCCCAATTATTCCACATTAACTGTGGAAACAAAGGAAGAGAGATGTGTAAAGATGGATGTCTAAAAGTGGCGCACGTGCGTGTGTGTGCATGTGGTAGTGATGACGGGGGAGCCGGGCCTGTGGGTGATGGTTAAATGTATACTAATGCACTTTCCTCTGAAGTCATACGGTATTCATTAATATACATATTTAAAAAGGGAACATTATGCAAATCCTGCTCCAGATTAAATGGCAGAGCTGGTAATTTGGTTTAAAATATAATTCTGCACACATTAACGAGTCACCTAAGGCAAAACGTTACACTTCAACTTGATTTAATCTAATTATAGAGCAAACATTAAAACTCCATTTGGGTTGCCTTGGTTCTTTTCTCCAGGCAAGATTGTGGCCTGCGGTGCAGATGAATGCTGAAACTCACATAACTCATGCCACTTAAAGATGATTGCACTTTCATTTGTTCTGCTGTCAATTTGGATTAATGTGAAAATGAGGGTTATGAATAAATTCTTAGTCCTAAATCTAGGACTAAGTGTAGTGTATGAAACTTTGTGAGCAACACAGTTACCTTGCGAGTAATAATAGTGGCCTTGCACACACGTGTTCTGCATCTTCATTGGGCAAACTCCATCCATCCATCCATTTTCTTAACCGCTTAGTCCTCACAAGGGTCGCGGGGGGCGCTGGAGCCTATCCCAGCTGGCTTCGGGCAGTAGGCGGGGTACACTCTGAACTGGCTGCCAGCCAATCACAGGACACACAGAGACAACCAACCATCCACACTCACAATCACACCTGTAGACAATTTGGAGTGTTCAATTAACCTGCCATGCATGTCTTTGGAATGTGGGAGGAAACCAGAGTACCCGGAGGAAACCCACGCAAGCACGGGGAGAACATGCAATTCTACCCAAGAAGGCCGAAGCCCAGACTCGATCTCCCGTCCTCAGCACTGGGAGGCGGATGTGCTAACCAGTCAGCCGCTTTGGGCAAACTCACACATCCTAATTAAAGCAAGTATACATTCCTCTCTGTTGCTATGACAACATTTGTGACTTCCACAACTAAATCGATGTCTATTTCCCTTTATAAAGCTATATAAATGTTATTTGTTTGCTAAACAAATTATGAGTTGCACATTTTTATATACCATGAATATCAATTATACGTATAATACAAACCGGATGTGTTGGAGAAGTGCGTGACAGCAGATTGAAACAAAGGGGTAAATTTCTATTCATTTGCAAGATCCTTTGTCCTTGCTCTTCTGTTTCGGCCATTGATGGATACGTTTGTCAGATGGAGCCTACTTTATGAATTATCATGTGGTGTAACCAAAAAGAAATAACCAATTTCAGTTAATATATTATAAAAAATCATTATAAAGACACATAAAATATGTATTCTTTATTATTATTAGTTACTTTTATCTATCTTTATGAAGTTTTGGCCTACTGCCAGCAATGTAAAATTTTAAAGACATCTCCATCATGTAACGCTTTCTAAAATGGTCGCACCAGATTATGTTTGCTTGCACTACATAATATTTAAAAGTTATAAGGCTAACAATTAGCCATCTAAACAAAACAAGCTAGCCAACCACACAAGTAAAACCATAATGATAATATGTACCGTAATTTCCGGAATATAAGCCGCTACTTTTTTCACCATGCTTTGTACCCTGCGGCTTTTAATGTACTGCGGTTTATTCATGACCTTTTGACTGACGAGGTTCAAGTCTCGTCACATCTGACCACTTAAATTACTGAACATGTAAAGTGGACCAATGAAAGGGTCTGAGTCCGCCCTCATACTGAATATTCTTCAGCCGTTTGTGGTTGGCGTGCACACGCGTGTGTGAGCGGTGGACTACCTGAGAGAGGATTGCGGAAGTTTGTGTGCGTATGTGATGTGCGGCTGTGAGCAATTGAGAGCAAATCTTGAGTTGATTTTAATGAGTATAGGGAACAATTGCTATAAATACAGCCATCTCTGAATATACCAGTTGCTAAAAGTAGAGCTGGGACAAAATATCGTATGGCAATATATCGCAATACTTGTTCACACGATCTGCAGTATTGATCCATTAAACGGTATCGCGATACTTATTGATACCATACATTGCCGTGCAGCATGGTTGCGTTACATGTAACCAGCCATATGTTAATCTGCTAATCCCAGAGGCGGAGCAGCATTACGCCACCCTAGTTTAGAGGCAACTCAACTCAACAAGAGCATAGCCTTCTAGCTATTAGCTAATATGTTCGCCTTGGACCGGGAACAACCAAAGACGAACGGGGCTAACCAAAGACGAACGGCGCTTTCCCTCTTCACTCGCCGCTACCGGTTAGTAGTGGTGATTTCTTTTCTTATGTGCTTAAATTCAGCAGGTCGTCTCGTCTGATTTCAGGTGTTGGAATTTATTTCTATATTAATATAAATTTAAGTTAATAATCTGACTCCAATTTGTGACCTTACCAAACTACCACCCATCCAACAATAGCATGCTCGTTCTGCAATAGAAAGGTATCAGGAAGCCGGCATTTTCACACACGAGTGGATTTATTCCTAACACTCAAATCTAATACATAACAGCTGGGGTCCCGGGTCCCTACCCATACAATTCTATACGTCTCTGTCTCAAGCAGCCAACGTAGTCTCATCCGAGTTGCCCCAGTGAATAGTTATACTACACAATATTTAAATGACACAGAAACAAAGGCATCCTGGCATTATTCTATTGGCTATGTGTTTTCTGCAGTTTAACTTTAGCTTGCTTTTCATTGGCTGATCTTCATCCGCAGCGTCACTGGGTGGCTTCTCCTGTTTTGTACTTTTCCGCCCCGGTGTAAAACAAATGTGGTTTACAACATACTTTGACCTTATCACGGTTCTGCATCTCCCCCTGCAATTAGCATCCTTTGTTGGCAACATTCCATTCCTAAAACCCCCACGTCCATCACACAAACTCTTATATTCCTTTACAGGTCAGAGAGACGGTCGGCGGTGTGGGATCCGTCGCCGTCCAGGTTTCAAAGTACTAAATGAAAGATTGAACTCTCATCTTTCATCAGAAAAAAAAGTTTGTTTCTACCTTATTCCGTTCTTCAGTAATCAACAATAGAAAATGGTTAGTTTCACCGAAATGCTCTGTTTTGAAACAAAAAGCGGAGAAAAAGAGCTTTTTGTGAAACGATGTTATTTCATGCACTCTAGTGAATTCTACACTTCTTTTTGTCCATGAATGATGTCACAAACACCTAAATAGTGCTTTACTTCTGTAATACACCACCACCAACAGTGAAAAAGTGTTTTTAGATTGCAAAATACGTTTATTTCCATTCAACAGTGTAACAATTTGACAAAACAATTTCGCGAACTATTTACAAATGTGTGCAACTGTAGTACTATTTACAATTATGTGGATGTTTCAAATACAGTTTTTCTTTTTGTAACAAGGAGACGTGCAAGGAGACGGAGCAGGATTTGCACAACAGATACGTTTCACTTCGATTGTCCGTTTCGCGTGCAGACGTTACACTTTCTTGACGGCCTTTTTTTCCGGGGAATAGCAAGTAGCAGACTGTACCCACTCCTCCGATGAATATGCATTGGACTCGGGGTACTGAAGGGATATTTTGATTACTATATTAAGTGTAATCTTTGCGTGTCCAAATAATTGTATTCCGGATCTGATGAAGAAGGTTCCTTGCAAGGATTTATTTAGAAGCTTCTAAAGACACAGTCAGGACACCCACTTCTGAATGCAATGTCGGGCCCCCAAGTGTGTAACAGTCTACAGAACATCCACTCATTTATAACCAAAAGATAAAAGGTTCCTCTTCCCCTCCTAAGTTGATTAAAGGACAGACATGTCGACTCCTAGTGAACAAATGTGTGATGTTATTAGTAAGCAGACATTTACATACAGTTCCCCTTCTTGACTGGGGGAACAAATGCAATTAGGATCTAACCCCAGACTTTTAGTCTCTAATGACAAAAGGCTCTGATAACATCATGCACATTCCTATCTTCAATAGCTTTGAGGGTGAGAGGATAAAATAAAATTCACAAAATCATTATTCCACTGTATTCTATTAAACACTCATGATTATATCACATCTATATGCTTTATAAGTAAATCCAAAAACAGTAAAATTATAAATTGAAAATATTAAATGTCTTCAGTACTCTTCGTCGTCCCATTGAACATCCGCATGAGCGTGCTCGGTTGTGCTCCGCGTTTTCCGGTGTTAGCATCGCTAGCCCGTGAACCTTTATGACGTCGTCATAGCCGCTGCGTCAGAGCTTCCAACTTCGGCGTCAACCTCGGAGTCACCATCATCATCATCGATGATGATCATCGTCGTCATCAATGTGCTCTTTAGCGTTGGTCGATGCCTTTCGTCTTTGAAAAAAATTCCCAAGTGTGAGCTGCTTGCAACCGGTCGCCATTGTTCGCTTCCTCAGCCATGTAGCTCACCTCACGTCTTCTACTGCCGCGTTAACGCTTCCAACCTCGGAGTCACCATCATCATCATCGAAGATGATCATCGTCGTCATCAATGTGCTCTTTAGCGTTGGTCAATGCTTTTCGTCTTTGACAAAAACTGCTCAAGCGTGAGCTGCTTGCAACCTGTCGCCATTTTCGCTTCCCATCCCCAGCCATTGTCCCCTCTAGCTCCGCCTCATGTCTTCTACTGACGCCTACCCAATCTTGTCAAAAGAGAGTCATTGCTGCCATCTAGGGGCCAAAAAATAGTCATTAGGCTAACTAGATCTGCTTGAAACTTTCACCACAGCTGGCCAAGGCTTTTCTCCACCCATTTCCCCCCAAAAAAATAAAATAAATTGGAGAATGTCTTTTAACGTCCTTGGCGGCCCTCCGTAGGATTTTACTAAACGTCATTTAACGTTTTTGGCAGTCAAAGAGTTAATAACTTTAATATTTACAAAATAAAATAAGTAGAATAAAATAAAGAAATAGTATTGCAATACATATCGGATCGCCACCAAGGTATCAGAAGTGGATCGTCCCAGCCCTAGCTAAAAGGTAACTTTATCCCATAGATGCAGGACAGTACAAAGCTAATAGCTGTTCTCATGGGTGCTTGACTGTCATGTAAATTATGCAAACTCCTGCCCTGAAATGTATTTCAAAATTTAAATCCCAAATTGGCTATTTCTTTTTGGTCACACATGATAATTCATAAAATGGGAATCACTGGACAAACTTATCTGTCAATGACCCATACTGTATGTCAGAAATAACACTATCTATTTTGCTGTCTGCTATGGTGTGAATGCAAAATGACTGGTACTTCAGCTCCCGATACCTCTGATGTATTGCAACAACACAATGCACCACTCTCTAGTGACATTTATGGTAACAACAGCTTGAATAAAAAAAAGGCTGCATTCACACTGCAGCTAAGTATCTCAAGTATCAGATTTTTTTCATGCAGTGTGACTGGTACAATTCCATTTTTTTTTACACCCGACCTGGGTCTCTTTTGTATGTGGATATAAATCGGATATGTATGAGATGCGTCTGCACTGTGAACGCTCATCCGCACGCATTCGATTCATATGTCACCAAAAGCCTGATATGCGCTCTGCGCGGGCAGGAGATAGTGCTTGGAAGGGAGACTACTGACACGTCTGTGAATACATACAAAGCTGTTTTGAGTAACAGTGTTAAATTTTTATTTGTCTTTAATTTAATCACACTTGAAACATGAAGCATAAAGTTGACATGTGTGGCGATAGTAGAAATTCGACCTACTGTCTGTCTGCTGTGTAAACCCAATGTGTCTCCAAAATGGCCCGCATGCGCAGAAGAAGCGACAACAACCGGCTGCTATCGCGAGATGCTGTGACTGTCGCGAGACCTACAGCGAGACCGGGAATACCCAACATGGCGGCGCCCTGCTGCTAAGATAGAACTAGCTCTATTATGCTAAACCAAATCCGAATTCAACCACCATATAACTTGGCTTTTCTGTTCTCTCTTTCATCCGGCAGATTTGGAATACCACCCAACGTGGAGTACCTTGAACGTTTCATTGACGGATCTTCCAAGAAGAGGAAAAAATGACGATCTAGCCACTACGGACGTTTCGGTCAGTATGCTGGACTCCATAAATAAAAAAATAGATGTCCTCTGCCTCATCCGCGAGGACGTAGAAGAATTAAAGGTGAGTTTGGAATTCGTCGGCCAACAGGTAAGTGACCTCCAACGAGATAATGCAGAGTTTCAGCCGAGTTGGAAACGATTAAAAAGGAGAATAAAACGCTAAAAGAAACAGTTTTGGATGTCCAATCCCGGAGCATGCGGGAGAATTTAATATTCTCAGGCATATCCGAGAATACCTCTGACAATCCAGAGGCCGAGATAAAAAAAATTATGACGACCTCGTTAAAAATTCCTCAGGAGACGGTAAATAATATTTCTTTTCACCGGGTACATCGGCTTGGAGCCCGTAGGGGCAACAAACCCCGTCCTATTATTGCTAAGTTTGAGCATTTTAAACAGAAAGAATTTGTTAAAAGTAAAGGACGGGATCTTAAAGGGACCTCTTTCGGAATGAATGACTAATTCCCGAGAGAGATCATCGACACATCGATGGCCCACTATTCCGGAAACTCCACTCCCTGACTGTTCTAATTGGCATTGATTATTAGATGTATACATATACATGTGGTTATAAAACCTAAAATATGAATACTCATTATGTTTAGGCTATATTACAAATATAATATTCATACATAACTATATCTAAAATATATTTAAACAAAAAATCTCACTTAGGTTACCAGTTACTGGTGTATTGTTATATGTTTAATCCCCCGCTAATTTTCTTCACTTTCACCTCCCCGTTTTTTCAGTTATATTTACTTACATGTTACCTCATATTTTACTCAAATTACATAAACCACCTAACCACTTTGATTCTATCCTATAACATGCCAATATTAATAAATAGCCTTTACAGATATATACACAGGACTGAGTCTATATTGTTTGTATGCATAAATTAGTTCTGGTTTCCTGGAATGTTTGTTGCGCTCGCTACCAGGCAAAAATAATAAAAAAAATTAGACCATCCCTTAAAATTAAAAGCAGATATTTGTCTCCTTCATGAAACCCACCTACAAAAATCTGAAGAAAAAATACTTATTGATAAGAATTTTAGTCAAGTGTACTCTGCACCTTCTAACAGTAGACAAAGAGACGTCTGTATACTCATACATAAGAATTTATTTTTTTACTATAAATAATACAGTAACAGACCCAGAGGGCTGATACATTATTATTCAGGTGACTATATTTAATAAAATATATACATTTAGTAATTTATATGCCCCTAATAATAATGATCCGGCCTTTTTCCATACATTTTTCTCTCAGCTGTTTGAGTTAGCAGCAAACGCCACTATTATTATTGGAGGAGACTTTAACACAAATCTTAATCTTAAATCCATTAATAGACCGTTCTAATAATACAACATGTAGGCGATTACAATCTACTAAAGTAATAGGGGAATATATGGATGATTTTAGCCTCGTCGACAGCTGGAGACTTAAAAACCCAACTAAGAAGGAATTTACCTTCTTTTCCGTTGTGCACCATCTTTTTCAAGAAAAGATTTTTTTTCTTACAAATAATTATATTGCTGAAAAAATTGTTACAAAAATACATCCTATTATTATTAGCGTCACTCACAACTTGATTATTTACGGAAGTAAATATGGATGCGGATGCAGCAACTCGCGCTTGTGCAGCATTATTGTTTTGCTATTGAAGTCAGTAGACTTACAATCAACTACGTCTAAAAAGAATGTTAAAAAAAAAGAAGAGAGCTAGGAATCTATTACTTCAACCGTAGGTCGCCTGTCAGTTGAAGTTGTACATTTAGTCGGGACTCATAGAGCGCGATATTTACTGAAGTTGGAGATTGCTAATTTGAAAACAGCCCCTTACCTTCTGTCGCCTGCTGTTTTTACCAGGTTAATCAAATCGCCGACTTTGCCGGAATTCACAGTACACGACCTATATCATTATTTAGTCAATGCCGTCGCTTCTCCTTACACCGGGGCTGATTCAAAAGCTTGTCGCTGGCTGAGTCTCTGGGACGAGATGCTACGCTCACACCGGGGGACAATATACCTCGTAATGCAAAGGTAAAAGTTGTTTATCATGCTAACTGACTTATTTTTAAATACAGTAGTCCGTTCTATATTGAAACGCTGTGATGATGTTATGTTACTATTTTTACTAGCATGGAAGAAATGACTCGTAGTGACAAGCTATGCTGTAATTTCATGAATATGACTCCGGCTCCAGAGTGAAAAACTCCAAGCACAAAGACGAAATCCCCCATTATTAAACAGTCAAATGCACTTAATAGTTTTGAAGAAGGTGCATTTTAAAACTAAGCTGTGTGTTTGTGCAGTTGAAATGGACGCTAACTATCTGGCTCGTTAATGTGATTTAAAATACGCAATTCGACACCTCTGTTACAATCTTTGTTAGAGTGTACGTTTATTAGTAAATTGTATGAACATTTATCTACTAATTACAACATTTATCTACTAACCTCACAAAAAATTATCGCTGCAAATCCTTCAAATACTTTGTGGTTCGCTGACAGTCCTTTCTGTTGATTGCTCCTATCAATCGACGTCTTTAGTCTTCATTAGTAGGTATGCGATAAAAAGCAACATTTGGTTTACTCTTTTGTCTGTCTGTACAACCGACCGCAAAGCAAGATATGACAATTTTATAAGATAATCGATTAGATAAAGGACTTTACGCTGTACGAGATTCAATGGTTACAATACAGTGGCTTTTTTGCCGTACAGCGTTCCGGAGAGGGCGTTCCCATGAGGGCTGTGACGTAACGTGCAAAAGGTCAATACAAATATGTAGCATGCAATAATTTCCTTCTATCGACTCAATTTATATATATATTTTTTTTTACAAATTGGAATATGGCTGGACTGTTGTGATTAGATTTGCACTTTGTGATTCATATTTTTTCGAATAATTGCAGTGTAAGCAATCTTTTAAATTAGACTATAAAATGCACTTTAGATTTTTTCTTTTATTTAATTGTGCATCGTTATTGTCTACTTACTTTTTCTACTATTTTCCCAATATCTAAGGAAACTGAGGAAATAATGGGGGTGAAAGTACCCATAATGCTTTTGGGAGATCCTGCCTACGAGAAACTGGTTGCTCAAAGGGTACAGGAGCCCTCACAAATGAGCAGAAACACTTCTACAAACGCCACAGCTAAGCAAGGATGACTGTTGAATGCACATTTGGCCGGCTGGAAGGACGCTGGAGGTGCCTGAGTAAACGATTAGATGTAGACATTCCCACTGTCCCCACTATCATTAGTGCCTGCTGCACCCTCCACAACATACTGTATGTGAAAAGCACGGCGAGGTCTACGAGGATTCTTGTGGGGCTGTTCCCCTCGATGAAGTACGGGCAGAAGGAGGCAGATTAGCAGATGTGCTGCCAACAAGAGTACGATAAGCACTGACTAAACTATTTCACAGCCAACTCTGAACCACAACTTTGATGCATTTATTCATCCTTTGATTGTTTTTGTTTTGTTATGCTACTACCGCACCTTGTTCAGTTACAGATTCAAAAAATTGGGTCAACATTGCTAACATTTTTTAGTCATGCTCATGCTGAGCTGCTTGCATTTTTAAGAGAAAGTCATGCTCGTCATTTTTGAAGGCAGAGGTGATTTTCTTAGCAAATACTTCTAAGCGTTGTTTCCATTTTATTTTTTCTCTTCTTGCTCTTCGAACATGTGGCTGTTGAAAAGCACAAATGTAAAATATGTAGTATTGTAACTGTTTTGGTTTTGCTAAAACAACGTATGAAGACATTTTAGAAGCATATTGACAATTCCGATCTGATGTCACAAGTACGGTGAAAGGAAGCCCTCCTCTCATTGAAAAGCATTAGACTTTGGATCGTTGTCATTTGATTTGTGAGCATTATTTGTGATGAAATGTTTGACTACTGTAACAATCTTCTTGGTTTGTAAGCTAGTCACAGGCAAAAGCAATACAATAGGCCGTTTGTTTTCACCGTGTAAAGGAAGCATTTGTGTTGTGAGGCAATATCAGAAATAATATTCGGAAATGTCCATATGCTGGTGATGTCAACTACAGTATTAGTAATTTTGTAAATTGGAAAATATAATAATGAGAAACTGAGTTTCACAAGCAGATACAGCAATTTACTTTTAACCAAAAAGGTCATCAAACAAAATCCAAATATAATTTCAATTATCTATGTTTTCTAATTAATATGATATTTAAAAAGGAGCAGTGATTCCTTACTTCCAGAGGAGGTGGAGGGTGCATTGCTGTTAAGAGAAATATCTTCAGAGGCTTTCTGAAGAGACTTCTTCAGAGGCAGATGTACATGAAAGTAAAACAGGGGTCCAATCACCTGTACAAACGAAATTAACATGAAATGCTGTTAGACCTGTAGTGTAATGCTGTTAGCATATGCTGCACTTGCTATGGACTCTGGAGCCATCTAGGGACCGAAAATAATAATAATAATAATATAAAAAAAAACTCTGTGACAATAGTATTGTTTGGATGTGAATTACTGTGCAACAATTATAAAAATGACTACAGTTGAGTTTATCAACCTGTTTCGCGGCTTGAGCTGTTAGCTGAGCTTGCTACGCTCGCTGAGGCAACAGAACTCTAGGCGTCCGCTTCGGTGGCCTCAGTAGTGCAGCTATCAAGCAGCTGTATTGGTTGACAGCTCGGCTTGTCACCTAAATTACGATCTAACTCCTCATAGAAAGGGCAGGTGACTCTTCCACGCCCGTTTTTTGCGTTGCTATCTTTAGCTTCCTTAAATTTAGTTCGCAGGCTCTTTATCTTTCTTTGGCTCTCCCATTTCTTTTGCAATATTTTCAAACACCACTCAGTTCCGATATGAACCCTCCAGTTTAGCCTGAATAGACTTGTACCCCCAAATATTAATTAAATCCAATACCTCGCTTTCCTTCCACTGTTTATTCAATTCATCTCCATCTTCCAGCATGACTGCTATGTGATTCCCACTCCCCAGAATGGTAATGTCAGACGCTTTTCAATGATGTAAAGGTCGGCTATAAGTGACCCAGACCCACCCGCGCGGAGCGCATATTGGACTTTTGATGACGTTGAGGTTGGATATATGCAACCTGGCCGTTCAGACTGCTGTTGCATTGCAAAATTTCGGATACGTATCCGATCTAAGACCACACATTAAAGTGACGCAGGTCGCATATGAAAAAATTGGAATTGAGCCGTTCAGACTGACATAAAAAGTCAGATACAGGTCGCATTTGGGAAAAAAAATCCCATCTGGATCGCATTTGCCTGCAATGTGAACGTAGCCAAGACACATTTGTATTAGTTTTCATGGAGATGGCATTTAAGTAATAAAATATTATAATATAATTATATAAATATATAATGATTATAATATAAAATTCCTTATAGTCTATCTGAACACGTATTTACCTTTTTCTGAAAACATGTTTCAAATCATGAAAAAAACATTACTTTGGCTTTCAATTTTTTTTATTTTAAAACAATTATTATATTTTAAATGACTGTGCATGCTTAAAACTGATATCAATCAAATAATTGTTGTTAATGTTTAGTATAGTTACTATGACACCACTGTTGAGTGAGGGTGACGGCCAGTGACATTTTCCATTGTGACATTTACCTTTACTTGAAATAATATACAGTGGGAACTTGATGCTGTTGCACAAGTGTACAGCAAATGCAAATGTGGTGTCTCTGTGGTTGGCCACTGTTTAAACATTCCTACCAGATGTTCAGTGGTGTTCACCTTTTCCCTGACAAGAGCCAAAAACAAGTAGCCTATTTTCAGTTCCATTGTACTGAAGAGTACAGTATGCTATAATAGTAAACGGAAAAGGCCTCTGGCGCATGTTGATAAGTAGGTGTGTCCTACTTTAACCATTGCTCCTTACTGAGAAAATACAGTATGCAAAGGCCCAGTCTGCATAAATGTTTCAAAAACAATCTCCTTCGAGACCAGATTTCTTTCAGAGAGGTAGACTCTGAAATGAGTGTCTCGTGCTTAAAGCACAGACTCACTTCAGGAGCTCTGATGCTTGAGAGAGGCTCAGAGCGAAGCAAAGCTTTGAGGACAACATATGCCTTGCAGCTCTATTTTTATTATTGAAGGATTTAGATGTTTAGAGGAAGGAGAAGGAAATGGTGAAGGCGCAGTTGAAAGTTTCCTTTTTAGCCTTTAACAGTAAGTCGGCAGGAATATGAGATAGGGTTGTTTCTACCTTGTGAAGTGCTGAGTGAGTGAACAACAATTTTCAAGTTGCAAAAGTGTATTTTCTCTTATTTATTTATTTATTCTCCCTACAGCAGACTGCTAAAGCAAGATGATTTTGATTTGCATGAGTTAAAAGGAGATCATTTTTCAATCTGTCAAATTTCTCAATCAATCACCAAGCACTGCTTTTGATGTAATGGAGTTGTCGCAGTGTTATTAATATCAGCTTCATTCAGATTCAGTTTACTTAATGGTGCTATATTTGGACACTTTACATGTTTACACACTATGTTTACAGGCACATATTGTAAGCAGCGTTAGACTCACAGAAAATTTCTCAAAAATGATTCAAATGCTGTCAAGTAAAAGTGTGTAGGATTTACCGCCATCTAGTGGTTAACTTTTTTTCTTAATGTCAATATGCTTATGCTATACTATGTAGAAGGGACTTCTGCCATTTTACATTTGCAACTTCATCACACAGAGAAGTGTTACTTCTTACAGTTAGCGTTCAAATCACATTTTGTTGCTAACCGTTCCATTTGCCCGCACTAAGTTTGGGGGAAAAAAGCTTTTAACTTCTCTGACCCTTCAACATGGAACCTGTTGCAAATTGCAGACTGAAAATATGTATTTCTTACCATACTCGGCTCCAGTAACATAACACTCAAAATAAAAATCAGAACAAAATAGTTTTTCTTACGACCGTAATCTGTAGACAAATAAAAATGACTGCACAACGTATTTCCAATTACTGTAAGCACATGCGTGCTTCCACACTTAGAGGATGTTATTATCCATCGTGTTTATAGGTTTGGTCATTGACAAGTCAGTGATTTGTAATGACTAGGAAGTAACCTCACAATCTTTATCTGTGTCTAATAAGTGAAAATGTGTGTAGAGGTGTGTAGTGTGCATGTGCAAATCACTGTGTGTAATGTTTTGCAAAAAGTGTGAAGCTGAGTCTGTGCCTATTGTTGTGAAACTCTGGACAAATGTTTTGCTCCTTGCCATCCACCCCAACCCAGCCGCAGCCGCCCCCCCCCCCCCATAAAAAAAACCTTAGGTATCGGTATCGGCAGATACTGCAAAGCTGGGTTTGGGAATTGGTATCGGGGGCCAAAAAAACGGTATCGGAACAACACTAAACTATATACAACTTTACAGAACAACTTGTGTATTATATATTCTAAAACTGTAATCTTTTTAAACTTGTATATTCAACTGTCCTTTACTGATAACTTAACAGCAGCAGGGTGGCGTGGCTCAGTGGAAGAATGGTTGTCTTTATACCCAGAGGTTGTTGGTTAAAAAAAAAAAAAG
The DNA here is from genome assembly GCF_051991255.1 of Vanacampus margaritifer. Classification (NCBI taxonomy): domain Eukaryota; kingdom Metazoa; phylum Chordata; class Actinopteri; order Syngnathiformes; family Syngnathidae; genus Vanacampus; species Vanacampus margaritifer. The sequence goes on along the minus strand of NC_135441.1, from coordinate 4,328,966 downwards.
TTGTTGGTTCGATCCCAGCGCAGTGTGACTGTGTTGAAGATCCATACACAAGATAATGAATCTCCAGTTGTTTCTGATGCTGTGTAATCAGTATATGTCAGCATCTGCCATGTTGGATGTAGCAGCGAAGGTAAACGTATCCTGGGACCGATACCTTGCAAAAATACATGTTATAAATGGTTTGGATCCGTATACAATTCCCAATACAGAGTGGAGCAGCAACCCGGACCTACTGCCTCATTTGTGTGCGCCGGACATTTCCGCATACCTTGTCGTGGGCCAGAGGAACTAGATGACATGATCGCATTTGATAACCATGACTGTCAGATTCAGTGGTTCCACTTCAATTGTGTGGAGCTAAAACATGCCCCAGCACCCAGCATGACCTGGTTTTGTCCTTCATGTCGATAGATGTCAAAGCATCACCTGCCTAAATTAATTGCTTTTCCTGTTATTGCACATTTTTAAATTGACATATGAGAGGTACATAGTTTACTTTCTATGTAAATTTTGCACTATTCCTGTAATTTGGGATTGTTGTTGTTACACATTTTCATGTACAGTTCCATGTACATTTTCATGTACAGTATATGCCTCTTAAAGCTAAGTAACATTTCAGTTGCACATTTTCCACGAGTTGGCGATGCGGGGCCCGCCTTCCTGCCAAATGGCTTCCGATGTTTCCCCAGTGCAATTTTGACAGACAAATTGGCTGCTCCAACGTAGCAAAGGGGAAATATTTACCACACCATTCCAAATGTCACCCTGTCATTGTAGACATGAACGTTTGCGCACCCTGGAGATAAGCATCTGAATGAATATATATATATATATATATATATATATATATATATATATATATATATATATATATATATATATGAGCGAGAGAGAGAGAGAGAGAGAGAGAGAGAGAGAGAAACAGAAAGAAAGAAAGGAAACAGCTCAAGCATGAGCTGCTCCGAGCTGCTGATTGCTATACTGTATAACTTTAAAAATGGGCTGTGTTTTAATGCAAGCGGATTGCATCGCGGTTCTCCCTCTTGAAAAATACACACATGCAAACACACACTGTTTAGACAGATGCACTATGGAAAAGATTTTCTTTTTGCAGTAGTTTTAAATAGCTTACCTTAACTAAAATTATGCGTCGCATTGGAGCCAAAAGTAGAGTCCTGATCGTTTACTGTGCCTCTTGCTGCCCTAAATAGTAAATAAATCATACTACAATATAACTTACACAAGACTACGGACTACAACTTCTACTTCCATTTGATGGTTGTGAAATACCTTTAGTTTATTAGCTCCCCTTTCTTTAGCATAGATACCTGGCTATGAAGAAGGCCACTGGCAGTAATGCATGACTTCTTCTTTCTTATCGCGGTTGGCAGGTGATTTTGGTGCATTACCACCTCATTATTAAACGGAGTGCATGCATGTGGCAGTAATTTAACTGTACATTAAATGAAAGAAAAAACGAAAGACTGAACACAAATGAAAAAGAAGTAAGGTACGAAATTGGACATAAAAACACAAAATGTGGATGCATAATTATGCACTATGACTGTGTCTCTTATGTCAATTTGTTTTTATTTATTTATTAACCACTGGAACCTTAGCATAAAAAACGTTACAGGAATGTGAATGTCGTGATTTGCCAGTGTTTTTGCCACTTTAAGTTACATAGCGCTGTAGTTGTAATTGATTTCACTTATTATTTATTGTTTTGATCAGGTCATGTTCAATAAAATATACATTTAATGTAACTGCATTGGATTATGAATGGAAATATTCATATTTTTACTAATGCTCCAAGTAAGAGAAATAACTTTCTACTATTTTCAACATTGGTACTTTTGAGAATGTCTTCCAAATAATAGTAAAATTGGTACTGCATTAAATCCTTAACTGAATTGAAAATCAATGTGAATCGTGAATCAAATCGGGCACTTCTGAATTGAATTGAATACATTTTGGAACTCTGAATCAATACCCAGCCCTAATTTATTGTATAAACTGTATTTTCATGACTTTGGAAAAGACCGGGGGGCGCCTCTAGCCTCGCTTGCATAAAATAAGGAAAGGGGCGTGCTTCACCGCCATTGCTTGCTGCGTTGCTGTCGGTCAACCAGATGACAGTGACGACACGGCCAGCTGCAGAACCACCTCCAAGATGGTTTAAAAAAGTCAGATGGAGACGTGGACATTTGGAGACCAAAAAATGCCGCCTTGGTGTGGAACCGGTCCGGTAGAAAAGCACCATATTTAGTGACCGTTGATCATTTATTCATTCTGCCACACTCAATGCACGACTGAGGAGGGAAAGCAAGAGGATCTGAACTTCATTTCTTAACTTACTGTGATGAAAATGTACAGATCACATGCTCGTCCAGGATGGAATGTTGTCACTTTGAAATCTTAAACACGAGGCTTTGCTCCAAGCAGGAAATCTGTAAAAACTTACTCCAGTGTCATTTTCTCTTTTTTTTACCTTTACAAGTGTGGGAGGCGTTGCTGCACCCCCTAACAATAATAATTTCGGCCAGATAAATATACTACGACAGAGTACAGTAAATTTTGCATTGTATAGTAAGAAGTACAATTTAACAAGAACATGCTGCTTATATGTTCCTTTGTTCTGTAAAATTTACGTAAATTGTTTTCCTATTTTTTTCCTATATTTTTTTTACAGATTTCTCTGGCAGTTTTTTTCCCTAAAACAATAGAATCCCCCCAATGTATTTACCTCTTTCACTGCCATTGACGTTTAAAGACGTCAAGTAAAAACCTACGGAGCACTGCCAATGACGTCTAAAGACGTCATCCAATGATTTTAATTTTTTTTTTGAAACGGGTAGAGGAAACCCTTCCGCATGTCTGGTGAAAGTTTCCAGCCGGTCTGTTGTGCCTAATGACTATTTTTGGCCCCTAGAGGGCAGCGATGACTCTCTTTTGACAAGATCGGGTGGGCGTCAGTAGTATAAAAGGCCAGACGGGGCTAGAGCGTCGAGGAGTAGACGAGAATTGAGGAGAGATGAAAAATGGCGACCGACGGTAAGAAGCAGCTCACGCTTGATCGATTTTTTGAAAAAGGAGAAGCATCAACCAGTGCTAAAGTGCACCTTTATGACGACCGTGATGATGATGGTGATAAGGAGGTTGACGCCGAAGCTGCAGCGTTGACGCGGCGGCAGCTTCGTTCACGTCCTAAGGCCTCAGAGGCTAGCGGTGCTAGCGCCGGAAAACGTCGTGCACGACCGAGCACTTCTGCACGCGAGGACGTTAAATCCGACGAAGGTGATGATGATGGCGACAATGAGGTTGATGCCGAAGTTGCAGCGTTGACGCGGCAGCAGCTTCGACCACGTTTTAAGGCCTCGGAGGCTAGTGGTGCTAGCGCCGGAAAACGTGGTGCACGACCGAGCACTTCTCCGCACGAGGACGTTCAATCGGACGACGACGAAGAGTATCCTGAGTCCGATGGATATTCTTCGGAGGAGTGGGTACAGTCTGACCACGGAGAAAGTGATTCGGACAGTATTTCATCCGCAGAAGACGTCGAAGGTAAGCACAAACTTGCTATGAGATACTTTTCCAGCACGCTGCTAGCACCTCGTGTAACGTGAATGTGCAATTCATAGATCGTGGATCGTGCTCACAGCGACGTCCCACTGCAAAGACGACAAAGAGAGGTATAAAAAAAGTGTTTTCAATACACCGCAACAACAAAAGAAAACGCTCTTTCGATATTATTGTAATTGTATATATTTCTTTCAGCTGCAGCTCAGAGTGACGCTCCTCAGAGTGAGCAGAATAAAGGTCCATCAACCAGTGGATCCAAGAAAAAACGTAAATATATATATTTATGTATATATATATATTGCATCACACTGATCTAAAATGAATATTATATGATATTGAAATGTATATTTGCAGATCCCCAAAAATCTGGCTGGCATGAAGCAGGCTGGCAGCCAAACGCATTCCCCTTTACTGCGGAGCCAGGACCGAGAGGTGCCGCAGCAGAGCTGAATTCAACCCGGCCAGTTGACTTCTTGCAGCTCTTCATCACAGACGAACTTCTGCAGCACATTGCTGATCAGACAAACTTATTTGCACGTCAGTCAATGCAAAAACGGGCTGAAAGTCTGCCACACTGCAGGAGTCGTGCTTGGAAGCCAGTGTCTGTGTCTGAGCTCAAAACGTTTTTTGCACTCCAATTCCTTACTGGGTATATAAACAAGCCCAGTATCGAAATGTATTGGACTCAGGACGAAATAGAGACGACACTATTCTTCAGTCGCGCGATGCCTCGAAACCGCTTCCAGCTCATCTGGAGTTTCCTGCACTTCAACGTCGAGACACACAGTTCAGACGACAAACTATTTAAAATTCGTCCTGTGTTCAATCACGCTGTAAGCAAGTTCAAGGAACTGTTTCAACCGGGCAGGAATATCTGTATTGATGAGGGAATGATGAGTATTCAGGGACGTCTTTCTTTCAAGGTGTACAACCCCCAGAAGCCGGTCAAATATGGGATCAAATCGTACATTTTGTGTGACTCCCAAACCGGCTATTGTTTCAATATGCAACCCTATGTTGGCATTAGTTGTTCTCTCCCTGATACAGTGTTCAACTTACTGGATCGTCTGCCAGGAAATGGGTACACACTATTCATGGACAATTTTTATAACTCTATTGCTTTGTGTGAACGTCTCCTGGCAGCGCGTACCAATGTTTGTGGAACGCTGAGGAAGAACAGGGGTGAACCCAGTGAGATAACGTGCCTAACCAACACTGGCCTTGGGGTGGGGGGGAAACTGGTAAGGCACAACACAAATGTTTTGATTGTGGCATGGCAGGACAAACGTCTGTTGAGGATGGTGACAACGTTTCATAAAGATGAAATGCGGACAGTGGAGGTGTGGCGGAAGGCACAAAAAAAAAAAGTGCCTTTCGAAAAACCAATTTGTGTTGTGGACTACAATTCCAAGATGAATGGAGTGGACAAGATGGATCAAAACATCTCGTACCACCCATTCACACGGAAAACGTTCAAAGCATCCAAATATGCATGTTCAATGCCTACATCTTGTACAAAAAAAAAAATCCTGGGACGAGTCAACCTTTTTTGGAGTTCATCCAGCAGGTGGTGAGAGGGTGGCTGTTGCCACAAGACCAGGAGGAAGTTGGGATGGAAGAGCATGAGGAAGCCAGACAAAATACCAGGTCACCGTATTTTGATCCTGAAAGCCGACTTGATGGTAACATGGCCAAACACACGCTGGAACACATGCCTGCTACTTCCCGGAAAAAAAAGCCAGCAAGAAGGTGTCGGGTCTGCATGCGAAGGGGCATTCGCAGTGTGACAAAGCTGTGGTGCAAATCTTGCAGTGTCCCCTTGCACGCAGGCGAATGTTACACTGTTTACCACACAAAAGTAAAATTTATGTAGTTCAAACATCCACACAATTGTAGATAATCACACATGCACAGTTGTACACCTTTGTAAATAGTTTGTCAAATTGTTACTGTTTTCTATGTAAATAAACTGTTCTTTTGCTATAAAAAAAGACTTTTTCATTGTTGGTGGTACTGTTTTATAGAAGTAAAGCACTATTTAGGTGTTTGTGGCATCATTCATGGACAAAAAGAAGTGTAGAATTCACTAGAGTGCATGAAATAACATAGTTTCACAAAAAGCCATTTTTCTCCACTTTTTGTTTCAAAACAGAGAATTTCGGTGAAATTACCATTTTCTATTGTTGATTACTGAAGAACGGAATAAGCTAGAAACAAAGTTTTTTTTCTGATGGAAGATGAGAGTCCAATCTTTCATTTGGTAGTATGTGTGTTTCCATAGTCCAAACACAACATTTTCTGTGGACCTTGAAAGATCACTCAAAATGCTTAAATCGGCTGGCAGTGGGGACAACCCGTTTCTGAAAACGTCTGGCAGTGAAAGAGTTAATGTTGGTTTGCTACTCAGTAGTTTGTGCTATCCCTGAACAGTCATTTTTATGAAGAGAGCCCTTTCCAATGGAAAACAAAACAACAACAAAAATACAGCATGTGCTTATTTTGTTGGTGAATAGTAGTTATTTTATATTCGTATTGAGAAATGTATCATGGAAAATTAAATATACCAACACTTATTTTGCACGTGTAGCGATTATTTGGGTTGCCGTAATGCCGAATGAGAAATTTAAATGGTACTGAGGGGAGTTGTAATTTCCTCCGCAACCTCTAGGGCACCACGTTGACTTTGCTTGTTTGTCGACACAACAACACAAAATAAACAACAAAAATCCCATTATCAAGTATTCATAATCTGAAGTTGCTATTTTAGTTAATTATGGAGTCCAATGCTTTAATAAGATAATTACTAATCCACGCAGAAAACACAAATGATTCGGCAGAAATAAAATCTCTAGACAACATATTTATTTAGTAAACACACACATATATCAAACACAGCCTAACCTATTAATGAAACTGAATTAAAATGTGAATCAAAGAAAAAAAGAAAACATGCAACCTAATGAATTAAGATAAAAAGGTCATGAAAAAGATGGAAGCGTTATGACCTCCTTTTATATTTGGATGAAAGCGTTGCGCCAGTGGTGTGGTCAGATTGCAATGAAGGCGCACTTACGGACTGGTTCAGGTGCACGGGAGAGAGAGGGACTCTGCGAGCGTCGATCCTCAGTTGAAGAAAACTCAGTTGGAGGCAATCTGGGCGCGCAGCTGGAATGCTACACTGTAGTCTGGCTGATGGTGATGGCCGCACGGCTGAGAGGGCGCGCGGAGTGGCTACAGTCCGGGGCTCAAAGAAAGAAGCCACGTGGAAGAAGGAAGCCTCGCTCTCAACGTGTTCGACGACCACGTCTTTCGAGATGGTCCGGAGAAGAGAAGAAGAGGGAGAAGTTCCTTCGCACGCTGGCTTTTAAGCTTGTGTCCCAGGGGGTCCCAGTAGTCCCGCCTCTTCCCCGTGCACTTGAAGCAGACTTAGTCGACTGAGACAAAGCTTTTGGGATAGGATTTGATATTTTTTTTATCAGAATTGACAAGCTAGATGCTTCATTTATCATTCTGAACAAATTTCAAACATTACCGCAATCATAAAGTTATTGAATCTGTTAAACTTACTAATTAGCTAAACTTAGATGGCTGCAGAAGTTACATACATCATTCATTTGAGATAGACATACAGGCTGTGTACAAAGATAAACAACAGAAGTCACTTGATGTCAGTCAAGTACATCCGTTTATGGCTGATTCCTGTGGATAGACCAGACCATAAAAATGGTCTGGGGACTGATAAGCAGTCTTATCGCTAATCTGCTTGCTAAACAGGCTTTTAGAGCTCGGTAGGCTCTGAGGTATGTGTTTCCTGTGGGTTGTAAAAACGAAATTCAGTCCCTGCTGGAGGGAAATTCAAAGAGTTTTTCCTTTTTGAACTGTCTCTGGTTGGTTCGAGAAAACACAGGGTTAAGGTACGCACACACATTTCCCAGGGGGAAATGTTTAAAGAGGCAAATAAAAAAATTTAGGGTGACGGGCAATATTCGTTACACACGTATGTACATATTTTGTCCATATTTAAATGTCATACAGCTGTTAAAGAAATGAATGAACCTAGGAGGCACCCCAATGAAAAATGGTGCCCCTCCCCCTCTGCTCCCTTTCCAATCATTTAAGTTGCTCTGCGACGTCTCATAGACATCGGGGACAGTGACTGACTTGAAGTGTATTTTACTTAAACATTTAATGTAAATGGATTTATGGATTTATGTGTCCTGCTTATTAAACTACATAAAGAATTACGGAATTACATTCTTACGGAATGTTAAAAAAAAAAAATCTTTCCTCAGCGCGAACATTTTACACACAAAAAGGTTAAGGGTGTTAGAAAAATGTCTCTAGAAAATGTAAACTAGATCAATTTACCATATATTTGCTTCTCATTCATTTTTCATTTACAGCAGCCTTTAAGTTATGAAATATGACTACTGCAGAATATTTCCTGTTTGGCTCCCTGCTCATATTTCTCTCGAGCCAATTTGCCTCATTACAACTGGCCCAATTTCTCCTCTCACACACTTTCACACACATGCATACTTTATATGATGATCATCTAAGCATTTTAGTGACAAATTATAGAGACGTGTGCAGTAGAATTGTCTCATTAAAAGTGGCCCATTTTTCGTTGTGCACGTTCACATTCAGGCATATGTTATATGATAACCAAGAAATTCCAGTGGCAAATCAAAGAGACATTAAGACAATAGAATTTATACTTTGCATGAAATACAGCTATTCAAAGCAGCCACAGCGATCCCATTTTGCACACAAAACATCATAATGTATATTAGTGAGCCTTCCCATATGAATTTGTGTTGTCAGTGCAGTACTTTCTTCATCCTGAAGCAGAACGAAGATAAAGCCAAATATTATATAAATTGCTTAGCCTTACTTTATGCTTAATTTGTTCTATTACTGTTGTCACTAGACATCACTGAACCCGCAAAACATCCAAGCATTTTCAAACTGCTTTAATGCTGATGCTTTAATGTGTAATCGAGTGGACTTAACTCATTAATGCGTACCATTGCATCCTCTAGGGAACAGTTATTTTCAACATTTAAACAATACTTAACCAATTTAAAATGTAAATGTTAGTGTGCATTGCTGGGCCTGCAGTGCGATATAGAGATTTACAAGGTTTGACAGGTTCGCGTTTGGTGAAGATAAACATTAAAACAGGGTGCAAAACTGGAGGATTGGATCAAATACATGAAACATGTTGTGAGACTCCACCGAAATTGATTTATCGAAATAGGATTAGATTGATGTTATAGCTAATAATGCCATTAGATTGAAGTTATAAAGCCCATATCCCATTGAGATATGAATGTTTGCGACCGGAGCAAATGTTGATTCCTATTGGAGCCAGAACAGTCTCAAAAAGTGTATTTCCACTGGAGCCCAGCACCGCACCGTGCGAAGCCAGCACGGTGTTGGCGAGCGTTTCCATTACAGCTGGCCGTGTCAGAAGTGGACCGTGCGGAGCTGCTCGTGGCCCTCACGCCTACGTTGGGCCAGAGGGAGCCCAGAGCAAGCCCAGGATATGACGTAAAACACCACAGCAGTTGATTGGGCGGTTGGTCCTGTGATGCCATCAGTAATGGACATCGTCGAGGGGAAAAAAAACAACAACGTACCAACCGTGTTCGTCTTCTTCTTCGCTCTCACTGCTATCAGCGTGTATAGCCTCAAGGACTTTATACGATAAAACATCGTCGTGCACATTGGAGGTGCCAAATATGGCGTATTTATTTGAGAACGCAACAGAGCAAGCGCGTTTTTGCAGAGTGCATTGTGGGTAATTTTGAGTGCCCTACATTTTTGCCCCCTGGACATTCGGACACCACTACAAAATGGTGTGACCCCTCAGTAGGGCACTATATAGGCAGTAGGGTGCACATTCGGACCAAGCCATAGTAATGAATGACAGAGGCGGACTGTGGTAAGATGGCCGCCCCGTGCAGGCATTCCATTCCATTGGCTAGCAGCACGGACGAGGCAGTTAATCTTTATAGATATCTACTGTATGCGCACAGCAGTGACGTTACACAACACTCCAGCCTGTGCAAATGGCTATAAAGGAGGACGACATCTGATTGGCTGCAGACGCGCTTTGTTTAGAAAAAAATGCTAGTGTGTTTCGCATGCTTTCAGCCCCGCTTCGTGCTTGTGACATCGCAGCAAGTCTAAAGCAGAAAACAAACATTAATGTGACCCAAGCATACACGGCGTTTGAGGAATCCAAATGCACCACAAAGCTGTTTGTGTCACTGTTTTCCCATGTCTTCAAAATGTACGGATTACGTACGTGGCGGTGTGTAAAGTATCACATTTCAGTTTATTTTTTATAAAGACCACCTTTGGCGCAGAAATGTTTCGTACGTAGAGTTTTGACCTCATTTTGATCGTACGCAAGCTTTATAAATGAGGCAGACCTGTACAGGACGCCGTGTGTGGCTTTGCAGTCTGTTCCGATTAGCTGGTGCGAACAAATGTATTTATTTATTTTTAAATGTTGGTAAATATGTGAATGTGCCGAGTTTAAGTGCGCCGCACCTTGTCCCGCCGCACGCATCCGAGCCTGCCAGTCTAAACTACTACAATAAAAGTGCAATCACACCGATAGAAAATGTATGCATATATATTACAGCCGTTGAACGACCTCAGCGTCTTCTTTTGGACACAAGAATTTCTTGAAACGTTTCTGTGTACAAGATTCTTTTGAGGAACGAAGCCGGCTTTGCTTCCGCGTTAACAGGGCCTTAGTTCCCTTCTTCTGTTCAGTCTTCGTCAGATCATTGCTTTTGGTTAATAATCAATGTCAGTTGTCATGTTCAAGTATCCATGTGAGTTTTGTGATTGTTTATTTGTTGTTTTGACTTGGACTTTCATTCATTTAGTTTCTATTCATCCTAAAGTGCTTTGGTTTTGTTTTTGTGTTTTAATTCAAAGCTTTTTGATCACAGTACTGCCTTGCCCTACTGCATCTGGGTCCTCAACCGTGCTAACTCCTGACAAAAATAATTCACAGAAGAAGAGTTTGTTTGAGCCAGTGAAAGGGATTTGACCATGTCTGTGTCAATTTGAAACTCCACTGTGGAAGAGGTAATAACCTCTCTCAAAAAGGACTGCCCCCAGTTAGAACCTTGAGACATCGCATAGCAGGCTCCTCCCCTGCTAGAGTGGTGACGTTCCAGCGTCCTAAGACAAGCTTGTGTAGGTGAGGACCAGACCTCCTTTTGGCTTTCACCCAGTGAACATTTCCCTGCTCGCCATCCAGACCCTGTTTTCTGCCCTGGCACCAGAGTAACACCCAAGCATTGTGAGAACATGCAAACTCCATACAGGAGCCAGAAACAAGAGAATTCAAACTCAGAACTGTGAGGCAGATGTGATAACCCCTTGCATATCCCGCTACCAAAATACTACAATAATAAAATAAACAAATACTTTAAGGCCTCACAAATTAATTATTCAAATTTGAAGTTGCTTGAGAGAAAGGCATGCTGGGAATAAGTGTGTGGAAAAACACAGACAGAAATGACTCATATTAGTTTAAAAAGTTGTTCTTATTGAACCTCACTGAATATAAACAGAAGGTTTTCACTCCAAGATAAGGGAGGTGGTGAGTTCCAGAAATCTGTATTTTAAAATAGACACACACGCAGACAAACTATGTCACAGCTGCAAACATTGTGCTAGGAAATTCAAACCAGAATCCAGTCTGAAAATTACTTGCCAGAGACTTGGAGGAGTATCCATTGTGAACAGCTAAGGAGTTAATCTGCTAATTAAAAGATGTTTGAGTCATAGATGGTCAAATAAAAATGCTTTTTTGTAAAGATACTTTTGGGCAAAATGTGACATAGATCATCTTTACTATTAACTGTTTACGGCTTGTGCATTTATTACTATTATTTTTATTTTATTAATTTTTTTCAAAAGAATGATCAAATTGGCCATGCTTTAGTCCAAGGGCATCAAACATATGGACTGTGGGCCATTATCATCAGACTAGAAAATTAACTCTGAACTACAGAATACACCGGAGTGACAATATACTCTAGTAGTGTCCATGCGTGTTGTGTTAAGAGTTCTATAGATTCTCACTTTTTGTGAGGCCATGAACATCTACGGGCTGAGTGCTGAATCAAAAATTAAGAAGGGGACCCCTGTGTACACAGAAGAGAGCAGAAGGTTGTGCAGACAGCCAAGTTTATTGTTTTTGTTTTGCTGTAGTCTGAGGAGACAATGGCCCAATCTATTATTTATCAATTTTTTTACTCGCGACTGCAGCCTCTGGTCCAAAGCATAACTGCAGCCTCTGTGTCAAGCTTGTGAATGCTATATAAACTCTTAAACTCAATAAACTCTTTGTTGTTTCAGTTTTCTTGGAGTCTGAGCTGGAGTTGGGCTGTGCTATGAAGCCCGCCTCTTGCCTTTTTTCCTGTTTCCATCCCACTTGTGTCATTCGTTAGCTAACGCAACGCTGCATGTCCACGGGGACGGGCATGGCGTCACTCTTCACCTCTCTACCCCTCCCCACCTCCAAGAAACTGTGGAGTGCCACTCCACACTGAAGGCAAGATTCAAATTGATAGGCGCAGTCGCAGTTTAAAAATCAAGGCTCTTTTTACTCATTTGGGCATTGGTGGAGCATGTATGATGTAGAAAAATCTTTTATTAACATTTTAAACTCCGCAATGCACCTTCAAAGTGATTGATTGACTACCTTCTAGACATTTTGTTAAAACATGGTTTCCCATTTTAATATTTAAGGTCATCAAACAAATGCCAATATTAGACATAGATAACCTCATGTAAACATAAAATGCAGTTTTTTTAAATGGTGATTTTATTGTTATGATGTCACTTTCACAATACGTCACATAAGCACTGCACACATTGCACACAAGACACTTTTTTTTCATGTTTGTTTGAAGTTAGGTTTTTTTTGTCATAAAAAAATGTTGCTCATAGTTCATGGGCTACTAGGGGTCCACATGCTCTTTTTTCTCCACCCTGTTGTCCCCAAGCACGTACTTCTGTGTAGGACACAAGTTGAAATGTGTGGTGGTGATTTTGTCCTCGATCACCATTCCCCCGTCTGTATTTTGGTATTATGTTTTGTTCGGGACATTTCTGGGAGGAGACTCAATGTTTTTACTCCAGCCAATCACAGAGCGGAGGGTGTGTCTCTGTGGGCTGGCGGGGCGGCATTTGAGCAGAGACTGGAGCGATTGTTCACAAACAATTGCTGACAGTGCCAAACCCGCCACAAAACATACAGCGTATGCTCAAAAACCAGGGTGGATATCGGCTTTGCTTGAAGGAGAGGCTTGGGCTGAAAAGCGACGCGGAGTTGGGCTGCTTGCTTTTTTTTTCTTTTCTTTTTTCTGAGAGAGTTCAGTATTGTTCATTCGGTAATCTTACCGATTTGACATGTCATCATCATTGCTCTCTCTCTTTTTTCTTTTTTTTTTCTCCTTTTCTTTTTTCTGTATGTGCATGAGTATCACCTAAAGCCTACTAACAATCCCATACCGTTCACCTAAACCGAATACTTCAGAATCCAGCTAAAATCGTGAAGTCGTCAGGAGACCCGAGGAAGGATAAAAAATCCAGCACCGACCAGACATCACCTACTACCCATCGGGTTACCAACCAGAATCTTTCACCAACCCCAGAAACATCTCAATTCCAACAAATTAGGGAGACCTCAAGAGACCAAAAGAAAGACTAAGAAAAGGAAGGAAGGATAGATGAAGCAGAGTGAAATCCACAGACATCAGCCCTCCACCGATTCAAAGACCAGAGGAAGAAGCAGATTGTGTTTGAATTTTGATAGATGTTGGTCTGGTGGATCTGGCATGCATGGAAGCCTCCACCAAAGAGGGGACCTGTCGAACCCGGCCAGGACAGAGCAAGCACAACCCCCCAAAACCCCCCAGGCCGCGGCAGCGCCAAGGCACAACCCCGTGCCCTGCAGTGGCCAACGGCCGGAGAGCAAACCCAGGAGCCAGGTGCGCCCCCCACCCCAACACGGCCCGCACCCCCAAGCCCAACGCAGCAGAACGGGGCACACCTAGTTGTGGGGGGCATTAAAATTGGAGGGGAGTTGTAGAGCGAAGACCGTGTCTCCGCCCTACCCCCCACTTCCCCCCCAAAGTGTGTGTTATGTGCCCTATGTGTTTATTAACAAAATGCATTGTGCAAAACTAGTGCAGTGAGTTAAGAGGAGCGACCAGCGGGGGCTCTCCCAACCCGGCGGGGGCAGGAGGCGCACCCGTACACCACACCCACCCCCACCCAATTCAACCCCCCAACGGTATGGAGACTTTTATGCCTAAGTATTTTAAATTACCTAGTGAAAATGAGTAGTGTGGGTCCTGGTTTGCAGGGTTCCATGAATTTTATGTAATAGGTAGTAGTGTTGATTTTGTCCAGTTAATAGAATAATCTGATACATGTGAACATTTTGTTATTAAGTTTAATAATTCCCCTAACGAGATAGCAGGTTTTTCTAAATAAAGTAAAATATCATTATCATAATTTTGTGTTCTGTTACCCCCGGAGTGAATTCCTTGAATCCTTCTTTCCTGGTGTATAGCTAATGCAAGCGGCTCAATAAATATTGCAAATAATAAAGGAGTTGGGCTGCTTGCTGTTGGACGGGTAAGTGCCAAACTCACAATGTTAGCCTGATAATTAAGTGTTAAGCTAGGTTGCAAACGAGGATCAAACTTTGCTTATATCATTATATTTGCTTATATCATCTTTTATATCATTATATACTGTATACACCAGGCAAAATGCGAAGCGAAGTTAAGCTAAGCAAATAGGTGAATGCTTCTCCAGCGTTTTTCTTTTCTTTCTTTCTGTACACACCGGGTGCGACGCAATAAAAAGCCGTGCAGGCAAGCTGCTATCCGTGCAATCCTTGGCTGAGCAAGGAATCGGCGGGGCAGTGGTCACCGGTGTTGTGCCAAAGTACTAACCCCCATAAAAAAATAGTATCTTCCGCCATAGGAGTGGGCACACATTGAGTGGAAGCCCTGCAACAGTATATTCCACATGTTTTCAATGAACACATCATATCACCCGTGCTCAGGAAGGTAATGACCACTCATGGCTAGGGATGGGAATTGAGAAGGTTTTAATGATTCCTATTCTGTTTTTAATTATGCTTAACGATTCACATTAACATCCACTTTTCTATGTCTTAGTTGTATCTGTAAACAAGAGACATGTTTAAAAGTAACATGGCCTGACAAACCCAACAGTAAAGTTTGACGGTCCACATTTGAGGACTCCTCAATGGGGTGCCATGGGGTCTCCAGAAAAAAAAGAAAAAAAAGAAAAAATATTTGAAAATAAACACATTTACATTTGTTTAAAGTCATCTTCTGTAGAAATTTACAAAATACAACCTAGAATATTTTGTGACAGTAATGTCCAACTACAGTAACATTTCAACACTAAGATGAACTCTGAGCACTCAAAAACTCCTCCTCCCTGTCTCAGTCAAAAGAGACGCAGCCAGTAGACTGTTGTGTGACTCTCAAGAACAGATTCAGAATGTGTGGAAGTAGCGAGTGTTGCTTTTAAGTCATGGTTCGTTCTGTACATCTTTGCATGTTTTGCAACCTTGAATGAACCCTGATGAAAAAAACAACAACAAAAAAACAACACTCGCGGGCCGCGGTGTTTACCCTCGCAAGCCGGCGCTGTATAGTGAGATGCGGGATTTAGCATTAACAGTTACTAACGGCACGTTTCACAAACTGGCGCTAGTATAGTTACTACCAGTACCTGGAGTGTTGGTAGGAGAGAACGCTTGCATTGCTGGCGGCCGTTGCTGCTGTGTTGATCCCACCCGGACTCCGGAGCGCTCCCAAACACGACAGACAGTCATGGCATGTTGCGTGTGCAAATGCGGTAGTGTTTCCCCACTTAGACAAAATAGCCCATTTGCAAACATTGCAAGTTGGCTTGTTGTAAGCTTTTCTTGAAAGATGTCAACAAACTTTCGAGCGTGGCGACATGCTTGTTGCTCGGCGCACACGTAAATGTCGCGCGACTCGCGCGCGTAGTGACGCCATAGTCCCACACGGAACCGATAAGGGAATCGTTAGCAAAAACGGCAAATGATGCCAAGGAATTGAAACACTTGGAGCCGGTCTCAACAAGAACCGGTTTTCGATTCCCATTCGTACTCATGGCTCGGTTTGCTGACCAAACCCAGAAAACAGGTGAGCTGTGATTGGTTGTTTCCTCAAGCACAGGTGATGTTTTCTTCAGTCGGCAGCAAGTGGAGAAGTTGGAGTTGTTAAAGGTATTAATTGTACGTGAAAAAAAAACAAGATATCAAATTAATTCTGGACAAAATTATTTTTGGGCGATTTGACGTGTTCCCTTATCGCGCAATGACCGTCTTCACATTTTGCATATTGCCTCGTTGACATTTACTGGCTCATTTAGGTAATCAACCCATTTAATTGATATAATTAACTAAACAATCTTTGTATTTAAAATTCCTAATACAGGGAGTCCTCGAGCTACGTCATATGTCGTTTCGACTTTACGGCGCCTGTGCCTCGTTTCCTCACTTTAATCACGCCATTTTAAAGTTATTCAAAGTTGTGTTGTAGTTACCACCAGGCTTGGGGAGTAACGGAATACATGTAACGGCGTTATGTAATCAGAATACAATTTTTTTTTTATAACTGTATTCCGTTACAGTACAGAGGCAAGGAAAATGTTGAGTCAACGTTGAGGACAACTCAGAAGGCTGAGCTTTCGCGAGATGTGGTGACCATCGCGAGACCTACAGGGAGACCGAGAAACCCTAACATGGCTGCGCCCTGCTGCTAAAATAGAACTAGCTCTATTATGCTAAACTAATCACATCACATATCTTGTCTTTTCTCTTCTCTCTTTCATCCGGCAGATTTGAAATAACACCCAGCGTGGAGGACCTTGAACGCTTCATCGACGGATATTTTTACAGCTGCGCGATGGAGGATCCTTCCATCGAGAAAACTTCGAAGAAACCTTTGAAAAAGAGGACAAATGACTCAGCGACGGACACTTACGACCTAGCCACTACGGACGTTTCGGTCAGTATGCTGGACTCCATAAATAAAAAACTTGATGTCCTCTTCATAATCAGCGAGGACGTCAAAGAATTAAGGGTAAGTTTGCAATTCGTCAGCCAACAGGTAAGTGACCTCCAACGCGATAATGTCGAGTTACGCTCTTCTCTCGCGGCTGTTTCAGCCGAGTTGGAAACCATTAAAAAGGAGAATAAAACACTAAAAGAAACTGTTCTGGATGTCCAATCCCGTAGCATGCGGGAGAATTTAATATTCTCAGGTATATCCGAGAATACCTCTGACAACCAGAGGTTGAGATAAAAAAAATTATGACGACGTCGTTAAAAATTCCTCAGGAGACGGTAAATAACATCTCTATTCACCGAGTACATCGGCTTGGAGCCCGTAGGGGCAACAAACCCCATCCTATTATCGCCAAGTTTGAGCATTTTAAACAGAAAGAATTTGTTAAAAGTAAAGGATGGGAGCTTAAAGGGACCTCATTTGGAATGAATGACCAATTCCTCCCCTCCCCTGGGCCGGGGGCTCCATCCGTGGCCCGGGTCTCGGCACTCCGGGGCCCTTGGTGTTGTGCCGGGTGTGTTGTCGCCCTGCTCCGGTGGACCTCCTGGCACCTCGGGTGGTCCCCAGTATGCGGGGGGCGAGCCCTATCGCCCCTCCGGGCTGGTCCCATATGCTCGCCGGGGTCCCGGTGGGGTGGATGGGGGTTTAGTGGGGGCTTGGTGGGCGGGTGCGCCCACAATATACTTTTATAGACATATAGGGCACATAACACACTTTGGGGGGTGGGGGGTATGGTTGAAACACCGTCTTCGCCCTACAACTCCCCTCCAATTTTAATACACCACACAACTGTGTGTGTGTGGGGGGGAGGCGCCATTGGTTGGGGCAGACCGCAGTATATAGCAGTGCTGTGTATCCCATGTCCATATCCCCGCCGCACCGCCCCCCCCACCCCCATTTTTTTTTTTATGCACCACGTACACTCACTGACATGCCTGGGAGGCGGGTGGATCGGAGCAGAGGGGGATGTCATTTCCCTCTGCTCCGCTTCACCTGCTCCCAATTTTAATGCACCACACACACACACTTGTATATACACTGGGTGGGGTCACATTCAAGGTTTAGGGGTAGAGTTCGCCAGTCGGCGAGCTGGCGAACTCAGTAACAGGGTTAGTTTTCACTAAGAACGCTGAAGTGACGACCGGGGCCTTTCCCCACTGGGCCTGGGGTTCGGGGGTGCCGCCCGTCTTCCGGTGCCCCCATCTCCCCTTCTGCCCCCGGTGTTCCGTCCCTCCACGCGGTGGGGGGTGGGGTGGGCGCAGATGCCCTCTCCGCTCCGCTGCCCGGCCCCTCTTCTGCGCCGGTGCCTGGGTGCGGGGGATCCCCGGGATCTGGGGGTCGGGGGGAGGGGCGGCTTGGTTGGGGGGTGGTGGCTGGGGGGCCACTTCATTTACATAGCGCTGTAGTTGTAATTGATTTAAATTATTATTCATTGTTTTGATCAGGTCATGTTCAATAAAATATACATGATTAATTTAACTGCATTGGATTCAATCTGAATCGATATCCAGCCCTACCTGTTACCATGTAACATGGATCTTATGGCAGAGTAGATTTTCAAGCTGAAACTACGGCTGGGGCGGGGGAGCAGGCTCGTCACTGCTGTAAAATTTAGTGTGTCACTACACACCTTCAGGAAATGTACGTACTCTGGGTGGAGCGATATTTAAATGACGGTGTCCTCTGTCAAATCTGCCGGTGCGCGTATTCTCCCAGACACGTAAGCATCTTTTTTCTTGGGCGTTCAGGATGCTGTACTAATGACTAGCGCCTCTTGAAGGCGAAACATCATATTGCACGTTTTGAGTCATTTCACAGCTGTTGACAGCTAGTGACGAATGTCAACGGCCAACGATTCGTGTTGACGTGTGGATGGGGTGGTGGGGTTGATGCGCCACGTACTCGCACAGTATGCTTGGCAACGTAAATATGCACCATCTTCTAAGCATTCCGTTATGAGCACGGTATTCTGATTAATTTGATATATATAGAATTTTTTAAGAAGTGGATGCAAAAACACACACTCCTCTAAAACGCCGAAAAGCCGCATTAGGGGCGTTCAAACCCAGCAGCGCCTTCAGTGCCGCCAGAGTAGCCTGCAGATGCGTCGCATGCGCGGCACTGGCAATAACTTCAGGATCCAACACACATGTCAATTTCACAATCAAATTGTGACATATTTTTAGTGCTACTAACGACTTTTTTTTAAACAAGTCACCTATCAATTATTCCATCTGTTAATTGACTAATCGCCCCACTCCCCAAAAGAATTAAAAAAATTTAAAAAAAAGTATTTTCTTCTTTTTTTTAAAGTCCACTAAGGTTGAACGTGAGTTGAATTTAGTGGATATAAATACTCATTGTTCCTTATCTTCTGCACACATATGCGGATATTACACAAATACCAACAAAAATAGCCTATGCTAAACGATTGACTGAATCATGATTAACATTATAGCGCTGAATAAACTCGAATCACTTACTTATTGTACTTTTCCTGAAAATCACTTTATAGACCAACATATGAAAAATCCAATCAAAATATTTATTCACTTAAATAGCGCTTTATCTTCATCATATGTTTACTAAGCTTGACGTATTCGCTTGTTCAAACATATTGAGTTGTCGAAGCCTACAATGGTCATTGATGCAGCATACAAACGGTACCACACACGCGCCCAGAAGGGGTTTTTCAAATAACTTATTTTATGCTCCAGGATCTTGCGCCGTCACCCTGATGTATTTCTTTGGTTCCATTCCAATCAAATCCATTAACGTCATAAAGTGAGTTTGTTTCTACCGCCAGCGTCCGTTTTTGCAAACTGCCTTGCGTCTGTTATTAAGTGCATTATGGCCAACTGGTTGAATTTGGCTCGGTTTTTGCACATTTGGTGGTGTAAAACCATTCAATAAGAGTCCTTACAGCAGATGCTGGATGGCTTAGCCTGCACGCTACTTGGAGGAGTGAAAAAAACAACAACAACAACTCGGCGGAGTCGCCGTATCTGGAGCAGTCTTGCTCTATGTTTAACATAGAAGATACCGCCTTCCTGTTGCTGACGCACATATGCTGGGAGTCAGTCAGCAATAAGTGTCCGTGCAGAAACACAAAATATTGTTTCCGGGCCTCCCGGCAACTTCCAGGTGCCGCAAATATGTTTTTAAAAATTATTTAAAAAGCTTCGATGCATGCATTTTTGCGTCGACCAATTTTTGGGGTCAACCCGACTTGGTTTATACAAAATAATAGTACATAATATAAGGTTACGCATGATTAGTGTGTCAGAGACAATCGCTGTGTATTTCAAGTAAGTAAAAGAAAGGTGTGTAAGAAATTGACTTAAGCACAAACGGGAGAATATGCCCCTAAGTTTTTTGTTTTGTTGTTGTTGTTTTTTTACATACGCTTTGTATATTGTATTTCTCGATCAGTGTTTCTATACAGTTTACATGTCATGTTTCATGCAACTTGAAAAGTCGGACATGTTCAAGTGGTAAAACCACAGATGTGATTGTTGTTATAATCTGAACGTTAAATTAAGTTTAATTTCTTACTGCTTTACAGATTAGTATAATGCATAATGTGTTTACTTCACACTTGTGTTTCAGAATTATGTTGTCATGGTGAATGCTTTTAAGAATACATGTCAAAGTATTCAATAGCTGTCGTAGAGAAAAAAAACTATATTAAGGCTTCATTTGCTTTTATCTTAATATCTTCTAATCTATAACAGATTTGATATTGTTTATTTAATTTAATTGCTTGTTGGGTAAAAAAAAAAAAATTGAAAAGGACCTAGAAAAAAATTAATCGCATATGATATCACAATTACAATTTTTGGGGAGAAAAAAATGGGAATTATTGTCCTTGAACGTTAACTTCTGCACTAGTGGTAGCACTTTGGCTTTTGCAATAAGATATGGTAAAATAGTGTATCAAATGAAAACTACCTTGTTCTGTTGCACTTTGTTTAGGATAGATTATTAAGAGAACTAGCACACGTTTTGGAATCAGTAAATCTGAAAATAAAATCCAATGAAACGGCATTCTTTTGTTATTTATAGTTGCCTTTTATTTTGTTTTCTTAACCCTCGTTCAAGTCGGCCCCCACAATGGTTGTTAAACCTGGAAAAATACGTGTATGTAGCAAAGACAAAACACACGCACGCACACACACACACGCACGCACGCACGCACGCACGCACGCACACACACGCACACACACACACACACACACACACACACACACACACACACACACACACAGTCAGTAAAGTTTGCAGAATGCTAATTTGGATAATAGTAACCTTGCTGATTTGGTCATTATTTACTCCCAAACGGCTTGTTGGAGGATTCATTTCCTGTGTCCTCTGTAGATTAATGACACGTGTACTGATAGGGAGCTGGGGGTACTGGTGTAGGGACAGTCCATTTTTACAAAGTCAGAATATTTAGAAAACTTTTTTTTCCTTTCCCCATTGTTACAATAGAATTGTTAGTCTGGCGGTAGGTGTTTCCGGAAGGACTGTTGTAACTGTTACACAGCGGAAATAACTGTATGATTGGCGTGCTTTTGAATAAAAGTAAAAAAAAAAGTAAAAGTAAGTAAAAATAAAAGAGTGAGCAAACACAAAGGCTCCAACCGTCCATTCTGTATAGTTGTAATACAAAACAGAATGAAACATGGTGGCAGCGGTCCTGACACTTTTTTGAGCGAGGAGGACGAGTAAGAACAACTGAGTATGTGTGCTGCTGGCGGGCTTACTGAACGGAGCGCCGCAGCAGGTGACAGACGTTGCAATGGAAGAGCTGAAACCTTAGTCGATGTTGTTGGACTCCAGCAAACGTGGAAGAGCTGGAAGAAGGAATTCATGTTCTACACAGACCTCACCATGCCTGACGCGAAGGAAGGTACGAAAGCTAAGCTTTTCTACTACCTCATTAGCACGATTGGACGGAAGCTCTGGGACCCACTGTCGGGTGATGACTCGTCAGCAAGGAGGTCAGTGAGTTCAATGATGAGGCTGTTTGATAAACATTGCACCCCGAAAGTCAATGAGACCGTCGAGAGGAATAAGTTATTTGTGAGGAACCAAGGAATGGATGAAACCATTGACAAATATGTAATGGATTTGAAAGTGCTGGCCAATGCATGCAACTTTGGTGACAAAGGACTCACTAATTAGGGACCAATAGCTCAGCAATGAGGGAGAGACTCCTCGGGGAAGATAGGCTGACACTAGACAAATGCCTACAAATATTGAAGGAATGAATATTCTTACCATTTGCGTGTTCATGCCGTTGATTAATAAAACATACAATGAGATCAGTGAATTCAGGCATTTTCTTGTAGATTTATTCACGAAATCGTGGACAGGAGAATAGCAGCCACCTGCGCCATCTTTGAGTCTCAACTGTGAAGCCCCCACCCCCATCTGTGGGTAATATTCTCTTTGTCCTACAACGTTCCCTCCCAGAGTCACATGACTATGCCCCCATTTGTCACAATGATGTCTCAATACAGTTGGTCAACCATGCCCCTCCCCTCTGTCCCAGGATGGAAAAACACAGGTATAAGATAAGAGTTGCCGTTCAGAGCTACAAGCAGACTGAATGGAGCCTTAGTATAAACAAAGGGTCTAATTAACACATTCGCCTTCCCCCATCTCATGCTAATAGGAATGTAATGTGAAAGGGAATTGTCACACAAAACTATACTGAGTAAATCAAAGCAATTTTGTCCAATTCTAAATAGTTATAACTTGAAGAGGTTAAATATATTCCTCTTTTGCGTGTTCCAAAAATATGAAGACAGATTTTTAATGTAAGAAAAAACACCTTTGCAAAAATGATTTATTAAAACAGAGATCTCCGGACATCGGGGCCGACCCTGAACATGACGTAGGAGGTGGAATTTTCAGAGTGCCCATTGTGCCCCCTCCCTTGCGGAAGAGGGCTTCTTATAGTATCGAGCTTGGAAAGTGAAACGCCTTTTAAAACACGTTATACAACAGATTTGCAGCTGTGCCGGTCTCCAGACAAAATATACTTCTCCGGGTACTTTTTCTCAAAACAACATCTCATAAACAAATTGAATCAGATTTAGAGTGGCCGTGAGCGATGATGCCAACAGAGTCAGTGTGTGTGTGTGTGTGTGTGTGTGTGTGTGTGTGTTCGAGACAGACTCTGTTCTCACGAACAGAATGTGTTTTTGCACACTGCGAAGCAATTTTAGACCAAACAATTTACCAGCTTAGGTTAAGGTCAAATTATACTGAGTTCAACATTATTTCACCTACTTTACACATCTATAAGACATTTCAACATGGTTAATATATGAAATAAAGAATTAAAATGTTAATAATGTCTAACAAACTAAATCAAAACAGTTATAATTAAATTGAAACAGAATATTTACTTCAATATGTAGGGCTGATGAACTGTCAAAAGAAAATGGCAGAATGCTGGAAGGACACACTGGAAGAAATACATGCAGTGAAGTTAAATACAAAGAAAAACAAAGATGAAGAAGTTGATTGTAAGTTCTGTGGCAGAACGCACAAGCGAGTCAAAACTAAATGCCCAGCTTTTGTGAAAAAATGCATAAAGTGTGGGAAAGAAAATCATTTTGCTCAAAAGTGGAACACAGCGAGAAAAGTAAACAAGCATGTTGTCTCGGAACAGGATGGTGAAATATTTGAGGACATAATGACAGTAACAGAGGTTCAAGAGAACAATGAAATCACCAAGTGGAAGAGCGACTCAACAAGGGACAGCAGCTCTTTGCCGGGATGCTAGTAAATGGCACGCATGTTAATTTTCAGATTGATTGTGGGGCAACTTGCAACGTTATCCCCATAAACCTCCTAAGCCCGGACACACAGGTAGAACACACAGAG
The DNA here is from genome assembly GCF_051991255.1 of Vanacampus margaritifer. Classification (NCBI taxonomy): domain Eukaryota; kingdom Metazoa; phylum Chordata; class Actinopteri; order Syngnathiformes; family Syngnathidae; genus Vanacampus; species Vanacampus margaritifer. Next base: position 4,305,300 of record NC_135441.1, on the reverse strand, counting down.
AAAGTGCTAGTGATGTACAACAAGACGAGGTTGTGTCCATTAGGGAAATGTAGGGTTAAAGTGAGAAACCCCTCGAAACAATAAACTGTACAGATTGGAGTTTCAAGTGGTCGACCAGGTGGACAAAATACCCATATTGGGCAGGAAGGCTAGCAAAGCGATAAAGCTGATTAAAGTACAGTACATGAACATCCTTGCCATTGATGATATTGTGAAAAAATAATTAAGACAGGTAGCAGATGTAGGACAAAGTGACCACATTATAATGGAGATAATGAAATCAGAGTTTGGAGACGTGTTCACTGGTGATGGCTGTCTGGAGGGAGAATATACCATCGAAATTGACAGGAGTGTGACACCAGTGAAGCTACCAAAGCGCAGAGTACCCATTGCTATGTTGACACTACTCAAACAGGAATTAAAGGATCTGGAGAGGAGAAGCACCGGTTGAGTGTAGTACGGATTGGATAAGCAGCATGGTCACAGTGACAAAACGAAATGGTAAACCGAGGATCTGCATTGACCTCAAACCTCTCAACCGAGCGCTGAAAAGAAGCTATTTCCCACTTCCAACTATTGATGACATACTCCCAGAAATGGCAAAGGCTAAAATATTCACAGTCTGTGATGTGAAACATGGGTTTTGGCATGTCAAGTTAGCGGAGCAGTCAAGCTACCTCACCACATTTGCCACCCCATTTGGTAGGTCCCGTTGGTTGAGAATGCCAATGGGAATAAGCCCCCCACTTGAAGTTTAAGACTCAGGAGATGCTGTGAGGCGCGAGATGCTGTGATTATCGCGAGACCTACAGCGAGACCGGGAAACCCCAACATGGCAGCGCCCTGCTGCTAAGATAGAACTAGCTCTATTATGCTAAACTAATTCGAGTTTAACCATCATATATCTTAGCTTTTCTCTTTTCATCCGACAGATTTGGAATACCACCCAACGTGGAGGACCTCGAACGCTTCATTGACGGTTATTTTTACAACTGCGCGATGGAGGACTCTTCCGTCGAGAAACCGTCGAAAAAACCCTCTAAAAAGAGAAAGAATGACTCAGCGACGGACACGGACGACCTAACCACTACGGAGGTCTCGGTCAGTATGCTGGAGTCCATAAATAAAAAATTAGAGGTCCTCTCCCTAATCTGCGAGGACGTCAAAGGATTAAAGGTAAGCATTGAATTCTTCAGACAACAAGTAAGTGTTCTCCAACGCGACAATGCCGAGATACACTCTACACTCGTGACTGTTTCAGCCGAGTTAGAAACCGTTAAAAAGGAAAATAAAATGCTAAAAGAAACTATTCTGGATGTTCAATCCCGTAGCATGCAGGATAATTTAATATTCTTAGGTATATCCGAGAATACCTCTGACAATCCAGAGGTTGAGATAAAAAAAAATTATGACGACCTCGTTAAAAATTCCTCAGGAGACGGTAAATAACATCTCTTTTCACAGCTTGGAGCCCGTAGGGGCAACAGACCCCGTCCTATTATCGCCAAATTTGAGCATTTTAAACAGAAAGTATTTGTTAAAAGTAAAGGACGGGAGCTTAAAGGGACCTCATTTGGAATGAATGACCAATTCCCTAGAGAGATCAATGAGCGGCGAAAGGTACTGTTTCCTATAATGAAACAAAATAGGCAGGAGGGTAAACGGACTATGATGGTCGTTGATAAACTATACATCGATGGCCAACTATTCCGGAACCCCAACTCCACTCCCTGGCTGTACTAATTGGCATTGATGGAACTAAACTTTGTTTGATTATTAGATGTATACATATACATATACTGTATATGTGGTTATAAAACCTAAAATATGAATACTCATTATGTTTAGGCTATATTATAAATATAATAATAATACATAACTATATCTAAAAGTAGATTTAAACAAAAAAATCTCGCTTGGGTTACCAGTTACTGGTGTATTTTAATGTTGTTTGATTCCCCACTAACTTCCTTCACTTTCACATCCCTATCCGTTTTTTCACTGTTATATTTACTGACACATTTCCTCATATTTTACACAAATTATATAAATCACCTAACTACTTTGATTCTATCCTATAACATGCCAGTATTGACAAATGGCCTATGCAGATATATACACAGGACTGAGCCTATATTGTTTGTATGCATAAATTAGTTCTGGTTTCCTGGAATGTTTGTGGCGCTCACTCACAGGCAAAAAGAATAAAAACTTTAGACCATCTCTTAAAATTAAAAGCAGATATTTGCCTCCTGCAAGAAACCCACCTACAAAAATCTGAAGAAAAATTACTTATTGATAAGAATTTTAGCCAAGCATACTCTGCCCCTTATAACAGCAGACAAAGAGGAGTCTGTATACTCATACAAAAGAATTTAGAATTTTCTTTACTCTAAATAATACAATAACAGACCCAGAGGGCCGATACATTATTATTCAGGTAACTATATTTAATAAAATATATACATTTGGCAATTTATATGCCCCTAATAATGATGATCCTGCCTTTTTCCATGAATTTTTCTCTCAGCTGTTTGATTTAGCAGCGAACTCTACTATTATTATTGGAGGAGACTTTAACACAGTCTTAAATCCATTAATAGACCGTTCTAATAACACAACATGTATAAGGCGATTACAATCTACTAAAGTAATAGGGGAATATATGGATGATTTTGGCCTCGTTGACAGCTGGAGACTTAAAAACCCAAATAAGAAGGAATTTACCTTCTTTTCCGCTGTACACCGGTCTTTTTCAAGAATTGATTATTTTCTTACAAATAACTCTATTGCTGATAAAACTGTTACAAAAATACATCCTATTATTATTAGCGACCATGCACCAGTCTCACTTTCCCTACAAGTTGATTATACCTTTAAACCACCATCAACATGGCGTTTTAACATCTCACTGCTAAACGATGCAGAGTTTGATAAAATTATAAGGAAAGAGTGGGCAGACTTTTTGGAAATAAATGACTCTCCAGGCCTATCGCCATCTCTTCTCTGGGAAGCTGGGAAAGCAGTAATTAGAGGTAAAATTATATCATATTCATCTTATAAAAAGAAACAGGATCAAAAATTAGAAAATGACTTGGAAGATAAAATTAAACAACTGACGGATGAGTACGCAATAAACCCAAATGACCAAATATGGACTGACTTACAAAATACAAAAATACAGTTAGACGATATGCTAACTAAAAAAACAGAGTTTATAATACAACAATTGAGATACAACAACTTTGAATATAATAACAAATCAGGTAAATTTCTTGCAAACCAACTTCAACGCAATCAGGAAAAATCTCTTATAACGGCTATCAAAGGGACAACTGGTGAATGTACACAATCACCAGAAGAAATTAATCAAATTTTTTATAACTATTATCGCAACCTATACTCAGAAACTAACAAGCCTAACCCTGAGCATATTGAGGCATTCCTCAGTAGCTTAAATATGCCTCAGTTAACTACTGAATATAAAGATATATTAGAAGCGCCACTTACTATAAACGAGTTGTACAGTGCTCTAGATCGTATGCCTTTTTTTTTTTTTTTTTTTTTTTTTTGGGAGATCTCAGTATTGATCATTTGAAATGTCATCATCATTGTTCTGTATGAGTGTTTGTGCGTGTGTGCGTGCGTGTGTGTGTGCGTGCGTGCGAAAAAAAAATTTAATAAATAAGAGTTCCCATACCGTTCACCTAAACCGAACACTTCAAAATCCAGCCAGAGTCGTGGGGCCGCCAGGAGACCCAAAGGGGGACAAAAGAAAAGAAAGAAAAGCGAAGCCCAGCACCGACCAGACACCACCCACCGGGCCACTAACCTTCACCAACCCCAAAGACATCCAAACTCCAACAAATCAGGGAAACCTCAAGGGCCCAAAGGAGAAACTGAGGAAAGGTAGAAAGGACAGACGAAGCAGAGTGAGATCCACAGACACCAGCCTCCACCGAATCAATGACCTGAGGGAGAAACAAATTGTGTCTGAGTCTCGATAGATGCTGGTGTGGTGGATCTAGCATGCATGAAAATCTCCACCAAAGAGGGGAGCCGTCGACCCCCGCCAGGACAGAGCAAGCGCAACACCTCAGGGCCCTCCAGGCCGTGGCCGCGCCAAAGGACGACCCCCGGGCCCCGCAGGGGCCACCGGCCGGAGAGCAAACCCCGGAGCAGGAGCGCCCCCCACCCCAACGCGGCCCGCGCCCCCAACCCAACGCAGCAGGACGGGGCACTGCAGGCCCACCAGGCACCCCACCGGCCCACAACCCCCGCTAACCCCGCCCCCCCCCCCCGCCCCCCCACCCCCGCCACCCACCCCAACCCAGCCCCAACCGCCCCCAGGTCCCCAAATCCCCAGACACCCTCCCCACCCCAGCACCCCCCACCCCGGCACCCCCACCACCACCCCCCACCAACCAAGCCGCCCCCGCCCCCCGCCCCCACCCCCACCAACCGACAGCCCCCCAGCCCCCGACCCCAGACCCCGGGGACACACCGCACCCAGGCATCCGCGCCGAAGAGGGGGCCGGGCAGCGGAGCGGAGAGGGCACCCGCGCCCACCCCACCACGCGGAGGGACGGAACACCAGGGGCAGAAGGGGAGATGGGGGACCGGAGGACGGGCGGCACCCCGAACCCCAGGCCCAGTGGGGAGAGGCCCCGGTCGTCACCCCAACGATCTAAGTGAAAAACTAACCCTGTTACTAAGTTCGCCAGCTCGCCGACTGGCGAACTCTACCCCTAAACCGTGTGTGTGACCCCACCCAGTGTATATACATAAGTGTGTGTGTGTGGTGCATTAAAATTGGGGGCAGGTGAACCGGAGCAGAGGGAAATGATATCCCCCCCTGCTCCGATCCATCCGCCCCCCAGGCATGTCAATGAGCGTATGTGGTGCATTAAAATAAATTAATGGGGTGGGGGGGGTGCACACGGACAGGCGACCGCAGCACTGCTTCATACCGCGGCCGCCCCAACCGATGCCCCCCCCCCCCCCCCCAGTTGTGTGGTGCATTAAAATTTGGAGGGGAGCTGCAGGGCGGAGACGGTGTCTCCACCCCACCCCACTCCCCCCCAAAGTGTGTTATGTGCCCTAAAATGTATTGTGCAAAACTAGTGCAGTGAGTTAAGAGGAGCGACCAGCTGGGCCCCCCCCAACCGGGCGGGGGGGGGGAGGCGCACCCGCCCACCAAAACCCCCACCCACCCCACCGGGACCCCGGCGGGGCTTGCCCCCCGGATACCGGGGCCCACCCGAAGTGCCCGGAGGCCCACCGGAGCGGGGCGGGCACAACACCAATCCCGCCCACTCCCCCGGCCCCCGGAGCGCCGAGACCCGGGCCACGGACGGAACCCCCGGCCTAGGGGAGGGGGAGGAGGGCGGACAGGGGAGGGGGAGGGGACGGGGGAAGGAGACGACAGGAAGGGCAGGAGGCAGCAGCAGGGCCGCAGAGAGAGGGGGAGAGGAGGAGGAAGGGCGACGAGGGAGAAGGGACAGGGAGGCGGAGGACGGGCGGGGAGAGGTGAAGAGGGAGAGGAAGCAAGGGGGAGGAAGGGGGAGGGGAGAGGGAACCACGGGGCACCCCGGCGGCCCACAGGCCCCGACCCGCGTCGCCGGACCCAGAGCGACGGACCGCGCCGGGGCGGCGCCGCCCCGGACACCAGGGAGAGCCCCGCAACACAGCACCCACCACGAGACCCAGGGAACGACCAAGACGCAGCCGCCACCCAGCAGCCAACAGAGGGGCAGACCCGCCCACGCCCAGCCAGGGGGGACAGCACCTGTAGCGTTAGTCCCCTGGCATGCAGTGAATCCGAATATTAGCCTTTAGTGCCCATTGGAGGTGAATCTGTTCGATCCTGTTGGCAGCAACTGGGTTCCTGACTATAAAAACACAACCATTAGTAACAAACTGCCAAATGCAGAGACATCTAGATAGTATGCCTAATGGCAAGGCACCTGGCCCAGATGGTTATCCGGCTATATTTTTTAAGCACTACTGGTTAATGCTTGCTCCGCTATTCTTAAGAGTAGTAACAGAAATTAAAACTAATGGTTACATACGTCCACACATGAATACAGCAGCAATTAAACTTTTATTAAAGCCAGAAAAAGACCCCACCCTTCCATCAAGTTACCGTCCGATTTCACAAATTAACACTGATATTAAAATTATTACTAAGGCTTTCACATCTAGACTAGAAACAGTAATCTCGACAATTATTCATAGCGACCAAACAAGCTTTATTAAAGATCGTCACTCTACTAATAATATTAGGAGGCTCTTTAACCTTATTAGCATGTCACAGCGGCATGATAAGAAGGCAGTTATTATATCGTTGGATGCAGAAAAAGCTTTCGACAAAGTTAACTGGTCCTTCCTCTTTGCTGTTTTAAATAAATTTGGCTTTGGGAAATCATTTATATGATTCTCCCAAAGCTACAGTTACTACTAATGGGATTATATCTAAGAGCTTTATTTTACAGAGAGGCACAAGACAGGGATGCCCACTGTCCCCTTTATTATTTGCAATATTTATTGAGCCACTTGCAATAGCCATACGCCAGGAAAGAAAGATTCAAGGAATTCACTCTGGGGTAACAGAACAATAAATTAATCTATATGCCGATGATATTTTACTTTATTTAGAAAACCCGGCGATTTCGTTAGGGGAAGTATTTAACTTAATAACTAAATTCTCACAGTTGTCAGATTATTCTATTAAAACTCTTTCACTGCCAGACGTTTTCAGAAACGGGTTGTCCCCACTGCCAGCCGATTTAAGCATTTTGAGTGATCTTTCAAGGTCCACAGAAAATGTTGTGTTTGGACTATGGAAACACACATACTACCAAATGAAAGATTGGACTCTCAGCTTTCATCAGAAAAAAAAGTTTGTTTCTACCTTATTCCGTTCTTCAGTAATCAACAATAGAAAATGGTTACTTTCACCGAAATTCTCTCTTTTGAAACAAAAAACGGAGAAAAAGAGCTTTTTGTGAAACGATGTTATTTCATGCACTCTAGTGAATTGTACACTTCTTTTTGTCCATGAATGATGCCACAAACACCTAAATAGTGCTTTACTTCTGTAAAACGCTTTCACCAACAATGAAAAAGTGTTTTTTGATTGCAAAATACGTTTATTTCCATTCAACAGTGTAACAATTTGACAAAACAATTTCGCAAACTATTGACAAATGTGTGCAACTGTGGTACTACTTACAATTATGTGGATGTTTCAAATACAGTTTTTCCTTTTGTAACGCTCTCCTGCATGCAAGGAGACGCCAGGACTCGCACAACAGTTTACTTTCACTTTCACATTGGTCCGTTTTGCGTGCAAACTTACACTTTCTTGACGGCCTTTTTTTCCGGGGAATAAAAAGCAAGTAGCAGACTGTACACACTCCTCCGATGAATATGCATTGGACTCGGGGCACTCGCCGTCGTCCGATCGAACGTCCGCCTGTGCGTGCTCGGTTGCGCTCCGCGTTACGACACCGTCATAGCCGCCGCGTCAGCGGTTCCAATTTCGCCGTCAAGCTCGGATTCACCTTCATCATCATCGAGGATGATCACCGTCGTCATCAATGTACTATTTTAGCGTTGGTCGATGCCTTTCGTCTTGTAAGTGTAGAGCTGCTTGCAAACGCTCGCCATTGCCCGTTCCCTCCTCCATCTAGCTCCATCTAACGTCTTCTACTGCCGCGTCAATGCTTTCCAACCACGGAGTCACCCTCATCTTCATCATCTATGATGATCATCGTCGTCAACAATGTGCTTTTTCAGCGATGCTTTTGGTCTTTGAAAAAAACGTCTCGGGTGTGAGCTCCTCGCGACCGGCCGCCATTTTTCCTTTGTCTTCCATTCTCATCTCCTGCTCGACGCTCTAGCTCCGCCCTCTACTGACGCCCACCCGATTTTGTCAAAAGAGAGTCATCGCTGCCCTCTAGGGGCCAAAAATAGTCATTAGGCACAACAGACAGACTTGAAACTTTCACCAGACATGCGGAAGGGTTTCCTCTACCCGTTTCAAAAAAAAAAAAAAAATCATTGGATGACGTCTTTTGACGTCATTGGCAGTGAAGCGTAGGTTTTTACTTGACGTCTTTAAACGTCAGTGGCAGTGAAAGAGTTAACTGGACAAAATCAACACTTCTACCTATTACAGAAAATTCATGGAACCCTGCAAGCCAGGACCCACACTACTCATTTCCTATAGGTAATTTAAAATACTTAGGCATAAAAATCTCACCTAAATTAACTGATTTAATTCATTTAAACTTTTCTCCACTTCTGGATAACATTCATAGTGACTTGGAACGCTGGAATAATCTTCCAATTTCTTTAATAGGACGAATAGCCACCGTTAAAATGAAAGTTTTACCTAAAATAAACTATTTTTTCTCAATGATTCCATTTAAACCTACGGCTAACTGGTTCCAGTTGTTGGACTCAGCCGTTACAAAATTTTACTGGAATAAAAAAAAAGCAAAGATTAGTCTATCTACTCTTCAGAAAAGTAAATCCAAAGGTGGTCTAGAGGCACCAAATTGTATGTACTACTATATAGTGTTGGAATTTATTTCTATATTAATATAAACTCAAGTTAATGTCACGGCTTGAGAAGGGCGGACCCAGATGCAGTGAGGAAGGCGAGCCACGGCAGGGATGCGGATAACTTTGATTTAATGTGGCGATAAACGCAAACAAAATCACGCACACAGGCGGACAAAAATAAACACAAACTCACGCACACAGGCGGATAGCAAACAAACTCAAAATCACGCACACAGGCGGACGAAAACAAACACAAACTCACGCGCACAGGCGGATCACAAACAAAACTCAAAAGCACGCACAGTGGCGGCAAAAAGGTAAATCATGGGCAGCAGGAGAAAACTTGTAAGACGAGTACAGTCAGGTCAAGAGAGCGGCGTCTCGGGGTAATCACCCGACACTCCTTGCTGTGTCCATCAGGCTTTTATTGAGGTCTGATTGCATGATGGGCAGCAGGTGTGTATGGTGGGTGGAGCCCACCAGCTGACCCAAATCATGACAGTACCCCCCCCTTAACGACGCCCCTAGGCGGACCACCCGGCGCCGATGGATGTGCTAAATGGAAATCCCGAACGAGGGACTGGTCCAATATCCAGGAGCGGGGGACCCACTGGCGGTCCTCGGGTCCGTACCCCTCCCAATCGACCAGATACTGAAACCCTCTGCCCCGCTTTCGAGAGTCCAGAATGTCCCTTACTGTGTACACCGGCTGCCCCCCCACGACCCGGGGAGGCGGCGGGGGCGCGGTCGGCGGGCACAAGGGGCTGGCAGAGACAGGCTTAAGCAGGGACGTGTGGAACACTGGGTGTACCTTGAGAGTAGGGGGCAGGTTGAGCCGGACCGCTACCGGGTTGACCATAGCGTTGACCTCAAACGGACCGATGAACCGCGGCCCCAGCTTCCTTGAACTCCCCGCCAACTGTAGGTCCCTAGTTGAGAGCCACACCTTCTGACCCGGTCGGTAGAGCGGTGCCGGAACCCGGTGCCTGTCCGCGAGCCGCTTGTTGCGGTCCGAGGTGCGGCACAGGGCCTTCCTAGTGTCTTGCCAAACCCTGCGAGCCCGGCGGAGGTGGGTCTGGACTGAGGGAATGGCAACACCGCCCTCCTGGGAAGGGAACAAGGGGGGTTGATAGCCACAGGCCGCGTTGAACGGGGACAGGCCTGTGGCCGAGCACTCGAGAGTGTTGTGGGCGTATTTGACCCAAGGGAGGTGGGACGCCCACGAGGAAGGGTGCTGATGGCACACACATCGAAGCGCTGCCTCCAAATCCTGGTTGGCACGCTCCGTCTGCCCATTGGATTGGGGGTGGTAGCCCGACGACAGGCTAGCCGTAGCCCTCAAGGACTTGCAAAAGGCCTTCCAAACCCGGGACACGAACTGGGGCCCCCTGTCGGAGACGAGGTCCACTGGAATCCCGTGGATCCTGAAAACGTCTTTTATCAGGATATCCGCCGTTTGTAGCGAGGTGGGCAATTTGGGCAGGGCGATAAAGTGGGCCATCTTTGAAAACCGGTCCACCACCGTCAGGATTACCGACCGCCCATTGGAAGTAGGTAGTCCGGTAATGAAATCCAGGGCCACATGCGACCAAGGACGGTGGGGGATGGGCAGGGGTCGGAGCTGGCCGGATGGCTTCAGGCGGGAGGACTTATTACGGGCACACACCGTGCAGGACGTGACATAGTCCTGGACGTCCTTGCGCAGCCCAGGCCACCAAAATCTCTGTGCTACCAAGGACAGCGTGCGACCCACCCCAGGGTGACATGCTACCTTCGACGCATGCCCCCACTGCAGCACTTCCTGCCGAAGGTGTGTGGGCACGAACAACTTGTCTTCAGGGCACGCGACCGGGGTCTGCGTGTCGTCCGCTGCATCCGCCACCTTCCGCTCCACTTCCCACCGGAGGGCTCCCAATACTCTGTCCTCCGGGACAATGGTTTCGGGTGGAGACCCCTCGGCGGCTGGACTGTGTATTCGGGACAAGGCGTCCGGCTTGGTGTTCCGGGCTCCTGGTCGGTAGGTGATGGTGTAATTAAATCTGGTTAGGAACAGGGCCCAGCGTGCCTGGCGGGGATTCAGCCTTCGGGCGGACCGGAGGTACGCCAAGTTTTTGTGGTCAGAAAAAATCTGGAAAGGTTCCGCCGCGCCCTCCAGCCAGTGCCGCCACTCCTGCAACGCAAGGATAACGGCCAGCAGCTCCCGGTTGCCCACGTCGTAGTTGCGCTCAGCCTGGTTGAGCCGGCGCGAGAAGAAGGCGCATGGGTGTAGCCTCTGGTCCTCCGGTGACCGTTGGGATAACACTGCCCCCACTCCTGTCTCTGAAGCGTCGACCTCGACGATAAAGGGAAGAGTCTCATCGGGGTGTGTCAACACCGGGGAACGCGAAAATAATACTTTTAAATTGACGAATGCGGCCTCTGCCTGTTGGGTCCAAACAAACGGAATTTTGGTGGATGTCAGTCTTGTTAGTGGTTCCGCTTTTAAGCTGTAGTTCCGAATGAATCGACGGTAGAAGTTTGCGAATCCAAGGAACCTCTGTAGGTGTTTCCTGGATGTGGGAGTGGGCCACTCGACCACGGCCTGGATCTTCGCTGGGTCGGCTCTCAATCGACCCTTCTCCACAATGTAGCCGAGGAATTGGACTGAACTGGCGTGAAACTCACATTTTTCGGCTTTTACATACAGCCGGTTTTCCAGCAGTCGTTCCAGGACCAGCCGAACATGTTGTCGATGTTCGGTTTGATTTCTTGAAAAAATCAAAATGTCGTCCAGGTAAACAAAACAAAAATGATTGAGCATGTCGCGCAGGACGTCATTAATGAATCCCTGGAACACGGCGGGAGCGTTTGAGAGGCCAAACGGCATCACCAAGTACTCAAAATGCCCAATAGGTGTTTTAAATGCTGTCTTCCACTCATCGCCCTCCCTTATCCTCACTAGATGGTAGGCACTGCGAAGGTCCAGTTTGGTGAATACCGTGGCTGAATGTAAGGGAGCAAACGCTGAGTCCATTAGCGGCAACGGATATTTGTTCTTGATAGTTATGTCGTTCAGACCACGGAAATCGATGCACGGGCGTAGGGTCTTGTCTTTCTTTTCCACGAAGAAGAACCCCGCCCCTAGCGGTGACTTGGAAGGCCGAATCAGTCCGGCCGCCAGGGACGTGGTGAGGTACTCCGTGAGGGCTTGACGTTCCGGCTTGGCGATCTGATATAGGCGTGTACCAGGCAGCGGTGCCCCAGGAACCAGTTCTATTGCGCAGTCATAAGGTCGATGTGGAGGGAGAGACATGGCCCGGTCCTTGCTAAACACCTCCCGCAAGTCGTGGTATTCTGCCGGTACCTCATCCAGGTTAATCTCCTCTAACGTGGCTTTGGCTGGGCCACGGTGATCATCCACTGCTGACTGCAGGCAATGCGAGTGACAGAAAACACTCCATCTCTCCACCCTGGGAATGCCCCAGTTAATGTCCGGGTTATGCCTGGCCAGCCAAGTCAGGCCCAGGACCACTGGGGCCGACCGGGACGGCATAATGAGGAACTGAACGGTTTCCACGTGGTTCCCCGATAGACGCATCTGTAGGCTCTCCGTTTGGTGTGAAATCACACCCAGGGTGCGCCCGTCGAGGTCGCGCATCTCCTTGGCTCTCTTGAGTTCAACCACCGGGCATTTCAGGATGTCCACCATCCTCGGGTCAATAATGCATTCATCCGACCCTGAATCCACCAGAGCCGTCATCCTAGAGTTTACCCCCCCCATGTCATCTCTCCTGAGACTAGTAGTCTCCTTGGGTTACGTTGGAATGGGATGGTTGGGGCTGGAACAGGTGCGACGTGCCTGTGTCTCTCAGGCCGCCTCCCACACTTGGCCGCTAGGCGTCTCCACCGGTCCGTGTGCTCCGTTGCCGAGAGCCGCTCTCCTCCCAGCTGCAAAGGCTCCGCGCCATCTCTGGCAGGCGCGCGTCGCCATGAAGCGTTGGGAGGCGGGGCGTCGACGAAGCGCCCCGCGGACGTGGCCGACACCGGCTGAGCAGACGTCTCCGTTGCCTCCGGTCGTCGCTCCTCCTCCTCCCGTTCCCGCCGTCGCTCCCGCAACCGGTTATCCAACCGGATGGCCAAGCCGATGAGCTCCTCCAGCGTGGACGTCTCGTCCCGTGCCGCCAGCTCATCCTTAATCCGCGGGTTTAGTCCCTGCCGGAAAATTCCGCACAGCGCCGCGTCGCAGTAACCACTCTCGGCGGCCAAAACCCGGAAAGAGATGGAGAATTCCACCACGGAGGAGCCGGCTTGCTGGAGGTCCAGTAAGCGGCTGCCTGCTTCTTTCCCTCTTACTGGGTGGTCGAAGACATTACGGAATTCAGTCAGGAAGGCAGGAACTGAGGCTCGGAGCTCCGGGTTGGTTTTGCTGACCGCCATCGCCCATAATGCTGCCTGGCCGGACAGCAAGCTCATAATAAAAGCAACTCTGGAGCCGTCGTCCGGGAAGGTGTACGGCTGTTGGTCGAGGACCAGGCTACACTGATGAAGGAACTGGTCACACCCACCAATCTCGCCAGCGTAGCGGGGGGGATGCGGAATATTGGGTTCCCGGAAGACAAGATTGCCTGCTGATTGGGAAATGGGGAAAACAGGAGACGCTCTGGCAGGTCGTGAGTCTTCCGCGGCCGTGGATTCCGGTCTCCGCTCCATCTTTAAGGTGAGCGATCCAATCTGTGCAGTTAGTGCCGACATCACCTCCTTTAGATCCTGGAAGTATTGCTCGTGCCGGCCGAGCAAGTGTCCATGGCTGGCCAGGACCTGGCGCGGGCTGTTGGGATCTGCGGGGTCCATAGTTGGTCGGGTGATTCTGTCACGGCTTGAGAAGGGCGGACCCAGATGCAGTGAGGAAGGCGAGCCACGGCAGGGATGCGGATAACTTTGATTTAATGTGGCGATAAACGCAAACACAAAATCACGCACACAGGCGGACAAAAATAAACACAAACTCACGCACACAGGCGGATAGCAAACAAACTCAAAATCACGCACACAGGCGGACGAAAACAAACACAAACTCACGCGCACAGGCGGATCACAAACAAAACTCAAAAGCACGCACAGTGGCGGCAAAAAGGTAAATCATGGGCAGCAGGAGAAAACTTGTAAGACGAGTACAGTCAGGTCAAGAGAGCGGCGTCTCGGGGTAATCACCCGACACTCCTTGCTGTGTCCATCAGGCTTTTATTGAGGTCTGATTGCATGATGGGCAGCAGGTGTGTATGGTGGGTGGAGCCCACCAGCTGACCCAAATCATGACAGTTAATAATCTGACTCCAATTTGTGACCTTACCAAACTATCACCCATCCAACAATAGCGTGCTCGTTCTGCAATAGAAAGGTATCAGGAAGCCGGCATTTTCACACACGAGTGGATTTATTCCTAACACTCAAATCTAATACAAAACAGCTGGGGTCCCGGGTCCCTATCAATACAATTCTATACGTCTCTGTCTCAAGCAGCCGACGTAGTCTCATCCGAGTTGTCCCAGTGAATAGTTATACTACACAGTATTTAAATGACACAGAAACAAAGGCATCCTGACATTATTCTATTGGCTACGTGTTTTCTGCAGTTTAACTTTAGCTTGCTTTTCATTGGCCGATCTTCATCCGCAGCGTCACTGGATGGCTTCTCCTGTTTTGTACTTTTCCGCCCCGGTGTAAAACAAATGTGATTTACAACATACTTTGAGCTTATCGCGGCTCTGCATCTCCCCTTGCAATTAGCATCCTTTGTTCTGAAACATTCCATTCCTGCAACCCCCACTTGCATCACACAAACTCTTATATTCCTTTAATAGCTAACCAGCTACAATATATCGTTCTATGGGCGCAACCCAACAGAGATACTAACTGTTGGCTGGAACTAGAACAGAAGGATTGTAATAACCTCAGACTTCTAGATTTACTCTTTATTACAACATCAATTAAGCGACATAATTGTTTTAAAACCCCAATGATTTCCGCCACCCTGACTGCTTGGTGGAAGGCATTAGAAATTACAAAAGCCCAAGTGGAGCCCTGTGGGCTTTCTCCCCTATGGCATAACCCTGACTTTCGAATTAACAACCAATCATTTTATTTAGGTGTGTGGGAGCAGAAAGGAATTACACATCTCCACCATCTCTTCTCCGATAATATGTTTATATCATATACATCCTTGCTCCAAAAATACAAAATAACAAACTAAATTTTTTTACATTATCTGCAAGTTAAAAGTATGATAAAGAAACAAATTCCAACACTTTGGGGTACGCTCCAACCGCCTGTTTTAGCTAAAGATATTACCAAGCTTTCTCCGACAACAACAAAAAAACTTTCAAAAATATATAAGTTACTTTCATATACGGATAAAATGTGTTTACCCATCTTAAAATGGGAGACAGACTTGTCTATAGCTCCGGAATCTGACTTTTGGATTCAAGTTTGTGAAAATGCATTTAAAATGACAAAACACACAAATTTACAACTTATCCAATATAAAATTATCCATAGAACATACATTACTCAATATATGATGAAGAAAATGGGACTCTCCGACTCCGACATTTGTCTCCAGTGTTTACAAAACACTACAGACACTTATTTTCATGCTTTATGGTTATGCACTCCGGTTATGTATTTCTGGACTAAAGTCTTAGAAAAACTTTCCGCTATCTTGGACTATAGGATACCTTTATCTCCAAACTTGTGTTTGCTAGGTGACCTAACAACAACTGACCTACCACATAAACAATTTCAATCTACACTTGTAGCCCTTACTATCGCAAAAAAAAACAATTCTTGTTAACTGGAAAAATAAACAAACTCTGAATATCGACCAATGGTCTAACCTCCTGATAAATCACATTTTAATGGAAAAAATATCGGCCTCAAATAAAAAACAAATATCAAAATTCATAAAAATATAGTCTACGTGTATAGAATATTTTAACCTAATTCTTGTTATTTAATTCTGCCTGTTAGCGAGAGCCACCACATCGTGATAACTTACATTGATGTCTCTGCATTTGACAGTTTGTAACTAATGGTTGTATTTTTATAGTCAGGAACCCAGTTGCTGCCAACAGGATCGAGCAGATTCACCTCCAATGGGCACTAAGGGCTAATATTCGGATTCACTGCATGCCAGGGGACTAACTCTACAGGTGCTGTCCCCCCCTGGCTGGGCGTGGGCAGGTCTGCCCCTCTGTTGGCTGCTGGGTGGCGGCTGCGTCTTGGTCGTTCCCTGGGTCTCGTAGGGGGTGCTGTGTTGCGGGCCTCTCCCTGGTTGCTTGGTTGGTGGGGGGTGGTGGCGGGGGTGCCGGGGTGGGGGGTGCTGGGGTGGGTGGGGGGTGTCTGGGGATTTGGGGACCTGGGGGCGGTTGGGGCTGGGTTGGGGTGGATGGTGGGGTCGTGGGGGGAGTGGGGGATGTTGGCCGGTGGGGTGCGTCGTCCTTTGGCGCTGCCGCGGCCTGGGGGGCCCCGAGGTGTTGCGCTTGCTCTGTCCTGGCGGGGGTCGACGGCTCCCCTCTTTGGTGGAGATTTTCATGCACGCCAGATCCACCACACCAGCATCTATCGAAACTCAGACACAATTTTTTTCTCCCTCAGGTCATTGATTCGGTGGAGGCTGGTGTCTGTGGATCTCACTCTGCTTCGTCTGTCCTTTCTACCTTTCCTCAGTTTCTCCTTTGGGCCCTTGAGGTCTCCCTGATTTGTTGGAATTTAGATGTCTCTGGGGTTGGTGAAGGACTCTGGTTAGTGGCCCGGTGGGTGGTGTCTGGTCGGTGCTGGGCTTCGCTTTTCTTTCTTTTCTTTGGTCCCTCTTCGGGTCTCCTGGCGGCCCCACGACTCTGGCTGGATTTTGAAGTGTTCGGTTTAGGTGAACGGTATGGGAATTCTTTTTTTTTTTTTACACGCACGCACACACACACACACACACACACACACACGCACAAACACACATAAAAAAAAAAAAAAAAAAGGGAGAACAATGATGATGACATGTCAAATGATCAATACTGAGCTCTCCCCCCAAAAAAAAGAAATTTAGGACTCATGCAGGCGCTAGAGGAGATATCTGGAATATACATCATTGCAGATGATGTGTTGGTCACAGGTGAAGGAGCATCGCTGGAAGAGGCGAGTAATGACCACGACGACAAACTCTCAGGTGCTTCCTAAACAGATGCAGGGAGCGGAACATCAAACTGAACTTTGACAAGATAAAACTACGGCGGCAGGAAGTGCCATACATTGGACATCTGTTGACAGCTGATGGATTGCGTGTGGATCCAGAGAAGGTGCGAACACAGGACATCTTTGCCGGGATGTGCCCAAAGCAATGGGAAGGCCGAGTCTGCTGTGAAAACTGCTAAGAAGCTGATGTTGAAAGCTGCAGCTGCAGGACAAGACGCTTACTTGGCTATATTGGACCACCGGAACACTCCAAGCCAGGGCTTGTACCCAAGCTGGTGCCTCTGTTCGGCACAGAAACTTCTGAGTAGGAGAACGAGGACCCTTCTTCCTACCAGGGACACATTGCTGGAGCCGGAGGTGACCAGCAATGCACAAGGCTTGTTGAAGAACAGGCAGAGACAGGAGAAATATTATAATCGTACAGCGAAGGATATGGAGATTCTGGAAAAGGGGGACACTGTGAGAGTTCAGCCGTTTCAACCACAAGGAGTGTGAAGGAAAGTGACGGTGCTGAAACCTGTAAGTCACAGGTCCTACGAGGTGGAGATGGAGTTGGGGGGAGTTCTACGGAGGAATCGCCGCCACCTCAGACGTGCCCCTATTTGTGGAGAAATCTCAACATTGACATTTATGTTTTAACAATCTAAAACTGTCAGTATCACAATATTAATCCTTCTGACATGCGGATCCGTCACATTTTTTCACTTTGGACTTGGAGTAGTGCAACAGGAACGGGAAGTAATAAATACAAATATTTCAAGTAACAGCACCTCAACTTGAATGTGCCTTGCAGGCATGTAAAAAAATAAATAATAAAGTTAAAGTGCTTGTAGGAAGTGATTTCTTATTCTACAATGAACAGATGAACTCCAGACATCTGCGGTGAATGAAACATGGGGCACATCTGATAGCATGACGCATAGTTTGTCTGAATTTTTTTTATGAAGTGCTGGCAGTGCTTTCTCAGTTAATTAGTGTTGAGGGCATTTCAAATCGGGGTTCTAAATGCTCCATAAGCATAACCAATCCCGGGCCTTCTACAAAGGCGAATGGCAAGTCACTCATTGCTATCATTTGCGCTACTTTGGCTGCAATTCCCTGTGCCTTTGGGCTGTCACTCGGCATTTTTTTCTTTCTTTTTAAAAATGTCCTGCAGCGTGGGTTGATTCAACTTCGGCTGCGCTGCCTCGGTAAACTCACTGTGTTGAGAAGCATGTTTATTTTTGAGGTGGTGTATCAGGTTTGTCGTATTACATGCAGCCTTTACCTTGCCACTATTTGAAATCCCAAGTTTGCATATCTCCTATTTGAGAAAAACAGGGTTATTATCATCTACTTCAAAATGCCTCCACTCAGCCGACATACTCGCGTAACTAGTAGCTATTTCCTATTTTGCCTGCATTCGACGGCATTCAGCCAATAGTGGCACTGTAGCAAAGTGACATCATGCTGCACGCTTAGCTGTGTGGAACAGGCGCTCCATATCTGATAAAAAGTAAAAATTCCAATCGAGTCAGCAACCATGTGATCGGGCTCAATTTTAGATCACGTGATCAGATCGGGACATCCCCGATGTTAATATTTTGAGTGAGTTGATTTTGTGATAATAAGTACTAAATGATTTCTTGCACTTAATGTTGTTTTCTTTTTTAGCAGTTTTGAGTCATCCTTGGATGGTAATTTTTATGCAAGAGAGCCCTTTGCACTGTGGACACAAAAATACAGTAGCCTCAGTGGTTATTTTGTTTATGCTTCAAAGCCAATTGATGCTGAAACGAGGATCCTCTTATACATGCACTGAAAAATGTATTATCAAAAATGAAGCAGTTTTGCATTGCAGTTTGCGTGGCAAACATAACCTTGTGATACTTTCGGAGGTAATGGAACAAATTGGTGTTGCCCCATATTGTAGCTATGGAAGCATATATGTTGTTGTTTTTTACTCAGCACCACTTTGTGTTTCCAAAATTCAAAATATGTCCAGACAACCGAAGAACTACTTCTCTTTGACCAAATTCGGCGCAGTTTTGTTGAAATGTTGTTTTGTTTGAGTTGTTTTTTGTTTTTTTAATAATCATGAAGAGTGTGTGATGCGTTAGGGGGCTTTGTGATTAGATGAGCACAGGGGGTTGTGTGGCTGGATGACTACACGTAAGGATGAGAGAGAAGTGTGTGTGTGCGTGCGTAGGCGAGGGAGAGAGAGAGAGAGAGACGAAATGTGACATGGTGCCACGAGAAGCTTGTTCTTATGGTGTGGTTACAGCCTCCCCAAAACAATCTGAAATAGCATTCCAATACATTGCGTTGATTCGATTTCGATTAGTCGTTCAAGTTCTACTGAAGACTGGTCTGCCACTTCTTAGCTAGTCACGGCGGTCTCTTAAAGCAGGGTCTTGTTCTTTGATATTGATCCTGAACGTGAACACCCACTTTTTGATTGTGTCATGGTTTGGGTTTAGGGTTTGATTTTTTGTTTGGGTTTTTTTGTGTTCTTGTTTGTCTTTGGTTCCATTGTGGTCTGTTTTGCTGTGTTTTCCTCGTTAAGTGTGATCTTGTCCACCTGTGCTTGTCTAGTCACCCTCTTGTGTCAGCCAATCAGTGCCCCCAGCAATGTGTGTCTTGTTCAGGTGTCCCTTGTTATGTAATTAGTTAGTGTATTTATGCTGAATTCGAGGATGGTCGGAAGTCGGACTTTTCCGAGTCGTTTTTTCCCATGTCTGACCTAAAAGCGTTCGAGGCAAAAATAAACAACCAAAATGGCGGATAGTGATAAATAGTTTTTTATGTTGGTCCTCAAAACTCATTTTGTCCTCCAGCAAACTTGCCTTCTGGCAATTTTGCTTAATTTATTGTTTTTATCTTATTTCATACGGTTTCGATACAGTTCGGTAGTTCACCGTATAATTTAATGCAGGGCGATAGCAGCATACTGTCACGTACGTTGTGTTATGTTGAATATTTATCAATGAAGAAAGCTATCTAGTTTATACTCGAGTAAAATTGTTTTTTTACCATCCACGGTCTGTGTTTCCAAAGGGGTTGCCATTGTAAGGTGACGTCACATTTTAGTCCGTTAGTGCATCCCGACTTCGCAAGTGGAATTTCCAAGTTCAAGGGGGCATTTCCGTCTACACTTCCTGGTTTGAACTCGTAAAAGTCCGACTTCCGATCATCCTGGAATGCAGGATTAGGCTCTCGTTTTTGGTTCAGTCTTTGTCGGTCCATTGATTGTTTGTTTGTTGCTGTTGATGTCATGCCTTGATGTCTTGCCACGCCACTTGAGTTTTTGGACTTTGTTTTTGTTGACGGTCCGTTTCGTATTCACCACCTAGTTTTTGTTTAATAAGAGAAAACCTTTATTTTTTAACCTTTGCCTCATCGTCTCTTCTTCCCTGCACCTGCCTCAAACCTTAACAGACCGTACTGTATGCTATTGCAGTTTCCCATACACACTTTTCAGTTTGAGTGGAATTGTGATTAGATGCCACCTGTGCAACAAGTACAGTCGTGAAATTTACTTGACCCTAATGTTTAGTGGTGTTTCCACTTCCAAAGCAAGCAATTCAATCAGGGATTCTTGGCGTTTGATGGTCAGATAAACCTTCAGAAAAGTAATCAGAGAAAACCTCCCCTGGCTAAGATGCCTCAGAAGTAAGTTTCATTTATAAGCAGTACAATGCAGTGCTTCTGCACTCTGCTTCAAATCTCAAAGTATCTTCCACTGATGACTTTTGCCCTAACCTGTGTGTTATAAGTAAGTAGTTTAGAGGTTGTAACCTTACATGGTGACATTTAGTTTGAAATTCAACTTTGAGCAAATCTGAAAATAGGATTACATCTGCCTACTTGGCCACAGGCAGAACCAGATCTACCTTTCTGGGGAATAGTTCTCTTTGATCATTTAAACAGTGCGCCGTAATGGAAGTAATTCTGTAATTATACGGACGACCAAAAGCAATAACATCTCATCATTTACAATTTTCATGGGGTCCACTTTGAATACAATACACAAATCAGCATTGTGCAATATTATACGGTATCTATATTTGTTAAGTCCTGTTCTTACCTCAAGAACTTTGAGGCATGTGACAACAGATATGTAGTCGACCTCTTTGGATATTAATGTTGCTCGATTGTGTGTAGAAGGTGCCTCCACATGCAGATGGCATCATATTGAAAATAAAGATCAAAGACGAGAGAAATCCAATTTGTTCCACTCGCTGTGTAATGCCAAGGTTTTAGGAGACTCTGCCTGCATGATTTTGGGCTGCAAGAGTAGAGCTAAATGTCGAGTTGCGGCTGGCACAGATGGCAGTGACTGATATCAAGCCAGTGAGATTGGGAGGTTTGGTGGCTGCTGTTTCTGCTGGCAATCATACTTTAATACATCCTATTCTGTATTTTCCAGGTTCTTATGGTATAGTCACCCTTGCCTTTTATCAGAAAAAATATACATCAGCTCAGACCTTGGTATAAATAGAGAGGGTTTTATTATTAGTATGTTATGTAATGTATGTATATGTTAGGGCTGGTTGATATGTCTCAAAGTTCATATCATGGTTTAAAACATCCTTGGAGTATGTAATTTTACAGTTGTACATGCAAGTTTAATGTAAACTTACTGTATGAGCACAACTGTAAATGTACAAAAGCTAAATGTCGCTTAAGAATCGCCATCAAAATTCACATGCACATCTCTACTCATGTCAACTTCAACCTCTGAAAATATTAAAACAATTGCCACTCTAGTCTGGATTTTATGGGCATTAAGCTTTTGTCTCACCATATAGTGTGCTTGTATAAGCACATCTGCATGAGCATAACTGTAAACATACAAAAGCTAAATGTCGCGTAAAATTCTATGAATTGTTACCAAAATTCACATACACATCTCTACTCATGTCAACTTCCACCTCTGAAAATATAACAATTGTTACAGTATTTTTGGATCTTATGGCCATTGAGCCTTTACACACACACACGACAAGTTTGTTCATGTTTTTACTGGGCATACCTTGAAAAGATTCATACAAGAGTGGGAAAATTATGTGAAGCTCTAGGTTAATGGCTTCTCAAACAGCTAATACGAGTCAGAAGTCATCTTGCATTGAGTCACATTTATTGAACTTGATGGGCTGTTTTGGTGAAAGCTTCCATGCACTGTAAAACACACATACCAGTTTTGAGTTTTATACAAGAATTCTCAAGAAAAATTGCCTGATGTGAAACTTACAATACTGACAATTTAGGATAATAAAAAAAAGAGTGGTAGCATTTCATTTCAGATTATTTAGAGCCGTCCTTAAATTACTTTATGATGCTGGATAGTCTCCTTGTTTTTATGGGATGTCATGAATTTGTTAAGCACTGTATATGTATCGTTTAAGATTTATTTTAGTTTTAGATTTTATTATGGTCGCTACTTTAGAACTTGTACAAGTGGTTAAAGTGGTTTAATGGATAACCTTCCAACACAACTGTCTCAAACATTTTATTTTCTGAACTAAGGAGATTAGCCTTGACTCGTGTGACACTCAAAGGCAGGGAGGAATATGTGTTCAACACATTAAATTTGCCCACTTTTACCACAAGAATCCTCAGGGAAAAATTGTTATTATATAAATATATTTTGTATAAAATAAAAAAAAATGCTCACCCATCCAAATAATCACAATCAGGTGTTCCAATCACTTGCATGGTCACAAGTGTATAAAATCAAGCACCTATCAAGCAGATTATTTTGACAAACATTTGTGAACGAACAGGTCGCTCTCAGGAGCTCAGTGAATTCCAGTGCGGAACTGTGTTAGGATGCCACCTATGCACTAAGTCCAGTCATGAAATTTCAGTGTTCCTAAACATTCCACAGTCGCCTGTCAGTTGTATTATATGAACAACAGCAACTCAACCACAAAGTGGTAGGCCACATAACCTGACAAAGCGGGACTTCCGCAGTGGATGCACATTTGTTTAGTGTGAAAAAGTATATAGTTTATGTTCTGACCATTCTTTAAACACACACACATTATGTTTTCCTTCAATCTTATATAGTATTAAAAATAATAAATTGTTGTTAATGTAATAATAATAATAATAAGATGAAGAGTAGTAAAAATAATAACAACAATGATAATAATACAAGTATAATACTGTAACTTGTCTATAATATGATCCTCTGATTTGAGTGAATACTATGAAAGACTAAAAGATTCAAAACTTACAATCAAGTGTAAATGTTTTTTTTTTTAATCTAGGTTAAAAACGATGCTGTTTTTCCATACCTATGAGTAAGGTCTTTCAAAGAGTTTTTAAAATAATGTTCTAGCACTGTATGCTTTTTCAGTAATCTTAGTAAGTACATTTTTATTTATTTACTTTGCTTTAAAGACTGCTTTAAAATGTTGTACTTGTAATTACAATATGTGAAGCACATTGAGTTATGTTGTGTATGAAAAATCTAGATTTATAAATCAGTAATTCTATTATTATTATTATTATTATTTGTTTCTTTGTTTTTTTACAACCCCTAGGTATTGTCTAAGCAATGTGAACAATTTTGTTTCTTATTAAGCCCATTATATAAACACCCCTTGATCAAATTAGTGGCATTTGTGGGATTTTACAGTACTGTACATTGAACTGCTCAAGATAATTCACATGAACGTGAACACAAAACTCACTTCTTGTTTTTGTTGTTTATTTACATCAAGCAACGCTGCTGTAGTTCAAGATACCATAAGCTGACTGCAAAAAAAGAAAACTTTTATGTAAAAAAAAAAAGGAAAAAAAATACTGTATAATATTTGAGTTTATTATTAATATGCATTATTTTGTGGAAGCAAGTACTGAATGGCAGTAGGTCAGTCTGTTATTGTGTAGGGAAGTGGTTGTTGGCAAGAAACTAGTTACTTTCTCGGATCTGGCTGACGTGCCCTTGATGCAGGCACAATGCAGTGCAGTATCCTAAACACTCTGTCTTCAAGACGTCACAGGGATGTTGGGGCTTATTAAATTTGACTTTGAGTTATCACGGGACACCCATATAAGATGTAATATGTAGCATCTCTTTGTATTATTCAGATGGTTAATCAGAGGACACAGCTATGATTCTCAGGAAGGATGACAGGAAAATAGTGGCGTTGTGTTTGCCTGGGGCTCGGAGTTGTGCATGCTGTCTTGTTTGTAGCCTGGGGTTTTGCAATCTGTTTAACTGTTTAATATATGAATTAAAAATCAATGTTTTGCCCCGTGCTGCCCCAAGTCTGGCATGCCAAAGACTAAGCAAATCCATTCCTTGGAGAAAGCACTGAATCAAATACAAACTAGATGTAGACATTCTTAGCTCTTGATATTTACATGCTCATCAGTTCATTGACCTTGAGAGAAGAAGACAGCAGCATACTCCCAAGTGAGGAATCCGTTTTAAGAAACGGAACAGTACTGTTGTTGGCAAATAATGATTCCATCTTGTGATGCTTCTACAAAAGGCATTACATCAAGTAGCAAAGTGATTCTTGATGTGTGAATTTTACGGAGCCACTCAGGTTCCAGGGTATAATTTTATTTTTTATTTGTATTTTTTTTTGTGCTTAACTGTAGCAACAGTTTAGCAATCTGTACCCACAATTTAGTAATCTGTACCTCCCGTTTAGTAATCTGTACCCACAGTTCAGCAATCTGTGCCCACAGTTTAGTAAACTGTACCCACAGTTTAGCACTATGTACCCACAGTTTAGCATATTGCATTCTGTAGTATACACATGGTCGTACATCTGTAACGGTAACTTCAATTTTGATGTTATATTGTTAATGGTGTTAGTTAGTGTTGTAGCGTCGAGTTTTGTGAATCCCTTAAATGTCATGACGTGGTTTCTCATATTTACATTACTTAACTGTACCCACAGTCTAATAATCTCTTCCCACAGATTAGTAAACTGTGGTACAGTTTAGTAAACTGTACCCACAATTTAGCAATTGCAATCTGTACCCACAGTTTAGTCATCTGTACCCACAGTTTACCAATCTCTTTCCACATTTTACTTAACTGTACCCACAGTTTACTAAACTGTACCCACAGTTCACTAATCTGTTCCCAAAGTTTACTAAACTGTACCCACAGTTTAGTAATCTATTCCCACAGTTTAGTAATCTATTCCCACAGTTTAGTAATCTGTACCCACAGTTTAGTCATCTGTACCCAATCTGGAATCCCCTCAATCCCCTCAAATTATGTCTGCAGTTAAAACAGTTTTAAAAAATAATAATAAATTGTCCTTGATTCTCAGCACATCATGCGTATTGATTTATTTATTATTTGATGATCAATTCATTAAAAACTATTCCAAAGCACTATGTTGTGCATATAGACATTATGAAATCTTTCCATAGACACATCGCAAGTTCACAAAAAGATATGCATAACCACATTTTTGTGTGCCCTGTTTGTCGTCAAAGGCTGAACATACTTGAAAAACAAATGTTGTGACTGACCTTTACGGTGTGCCAGTTGTGTAATGAGTGTGTTGTTTGCTCACATTAGTATTCACTTTTGGACCAAACACAAACTGGCTATTTGGATCAGCGATGGCCCCTATCCTCTCAGTCTACACCACACACACACACACATCTCTCATCCTCGACACACAGTTCACCCTTTTACATACATTTGTAAATTGAGTTTTTAATTTTTTATTATTTGTCCAGAATAATGGCCAAGTATTTTGTTTACTTGTTCTTTTACTTGTTAAAATGTGCCTTAACCCTATAAAGCCAAACATCATATTAAATACAAGACATTTTGAGCCCTGTGTTTCATGAGTATAATATTTTTTCCCCCATTAAAACCCTGACGTATGTGATCTGACACATGCATTGCACAGATTATCCCTTAGAGGGCAGTATAACCCATCTGATTGTCACACCGCGGTGAGGTTGTCTTGTCATTTCCTGTTTTATTTTGAAAATTCTGACTCCTTTCGTTTCAGGTCACTTGCCCTTCCTCATGTGGTGTCAGTGTCAACCCTGATTCCTGATTGTGTCCACCTGTTTCCCATTACCCTCATGTGTTAAATTGTCTTTGTCTCCCCTGTCTTGTGCCAAAGTGTTTTCGTCAGAGCCACTCAAGCCAGTCACAGTCCTCAGCCTTGTTGTCCCGTCTCTTGTGTGAACTTTGGTTTGTAACTTTGCATAGCCACAGTATAGTTTTAGTTAAGGAGTGATATTGTTTTGTTTGTAGTTTAGACATCCTCCCTTTTGGAGCTCCTTTAGTTTAACATTTAATAGCCTTTGTTTTTTCCCTCTAATCGAGGAGTTTTTTTTTGTTTAATAAATATCTGCCTTGGCCTCAAACCCCTATCTCTGCGTCTGAGTCCTAAATCTGCCACGTCGTGTCAGTACACTTTGGCCAGTATGAACCCAGCAGAGAGGAGCAAATAGCCGCAGCGCTGCGAGCTCAGGAAGCCCGTCTCTCCCAGCAAGAGGGATTTCAGACAGCCATGGCAGCGCAAATGGTCCAGCTTACAGCACAGGTACAGGACTTTCTGGGTCACCTGGGTCGCACCACTAGCCCTCCTGCTGGGCCAGA
The DNA here is from genome assembly GCF_051991255.1 of Vanacampus margaritifer. NCBI lineage: Eukaryota > Metazoa > Chordata > Actinopteri > Syngnathiformes > Syngnathidae > Vanacampus > Vanacampus margaritifer. The sequence continues at coordinate 4,278,926 of NC_135441.1, read as the reverse complement.
GACTCAAGCAGCCATGCCGATTCCGCCCGTGCCGTATGCCGGGTCGGGGATCAAGCTAGCCTCCCCTGAGCGATTCTCTGGGGAGCCAGGACAATGCAAGGCATTTTTGACATTCATTTTGAGTACTCCCCCCAAGCCTTTCCCACAGATCGATCCCGGGTGGCTTTCATGATTTCCCACCTGACTGGGAGAGCCTGGGCCACGGCAGAGTGGGCACGCAGTTCCCCACTCTGTGGCTCCGTCACGGACTTCCGAGCCGCCCTTCAGAGGGTCTTTGATCCAGCCTGTTCAGACGAGTGGCTGGAACTCCACGGCGCTCTATGACGTCTTCTTCAAGGGCCTGGCGACGTCCATCCAAGAGCTGCTGATCTCAGTTGATCTGCCACCGGACTTGCACTCCCTCATCGCCCTTACCATCCGGACGGATCATCGGCTGCAGGAGGTTACGCAGAGCCGCGGTCACAGGGCAAGGACGATGGAGGGATCCCCGCTCTCACAAGCATCAGGTGTGTCAGCTCCTCTTGGTTCCTTGTCAGTTCAGCGCCAACACGCTCCCTTGGGACCAGAGGAGGAGCCCATGCAACTGGGCAGAGCCCGGCTTTCGCAGGAGGAGAGACGGCGCCGATAGCTGGAAGGTCGGTGCTTTTACTGCGGTAACCAAGATCACCTCGTGCTTAGCCAAAAGGACCAAAGCGGTGAGTCAAGTTACGACTCCAGTGTCGGCCCCACGAAAACTCACACCAGTAAGAATCATTCACCGCACCACTTCCACAGACCTCCATGCCCTGATAGACTCTGGGGCAGATGAGAGCCTGATAGACTGGGGGCTTGTGAGACATTTTAGTGCTGAGACATTTTAGTGCCAAGACTGAGCCGCTAATTAAGCCCATTAAGGCTAGGGCACTAAATGGTAGTGAGTTATTCACCATTACACACATCACAGAACCCATCCAGCTCCAAGTCGGCAAACATAAGGATCACCTAGTTTTTCATGTGTTTCAGTCTCCTTCACAGACTCTGGTCCTGGGACACCCATGGTTGTGTGAACACAACCCCCATGTAAACTGGTTGACTGGTGAAGTTGTGGGATGGGGAAAGAATTGTGTGAGCCATGGGGTTGGTTCACCAATTCAGGAAGCGGACAATACGACTGTTGATCATATTTATATAATAGTCGGTCTGACACAGATCCTTGTGGTGCTGTAGCCCAGTGGCAAGTATTCCAATTATTTTCAGTGTACTGTGTCTGCGGATTTCTAAAGTCAGTTTAAGTAAAAGACTACATACAAAGTTCTTCTTGTCTTCCAGCACTGAACTAAAGGGACCGATTGTGTGTGCTTGTGGCCCATTTTCAAGGTGTTGTTGTTCATCCTCCCAAATGTGGTGGGAGGTTTAGGGGAAAACAGTCGCCCTCAGCGAGGAGAAAAACATCAAAATCCTTATGCTTCATCAATAGAACACTGTCTGGGACACATGCACATGAACACATGGCGCACACATGCATACTATCAACATATAACAAGCTTTATCCGCATCTTCAAAATGTTACTGTAATATCAAAAAATAATTTAGTTTGAGCCAGTGGCACCAGAAACAAGAAAGAAAGAAAAAAACAAGACAGTAAACTAAAGCAGCTAAAACCAAGATGTTAAGAATGCACTTTGTGAGTAGTGGAACCTGGATTTTTATCTCACCCTGGGATTAAATTTTTTAATCAAATAATAGTTACTTGATATACCTCAGAAGTAAGGTTTACTATGCAGACATTTACTGCCGTCATCTAAGCAAAAAGCGGAAAATCCAATTGTTTTGAGAAAATGTTATTTTGGGGCAGGGCGGCAGAAACTATAAACAGCTGTGTGCATGATCTTTCCATCTTCAGGACAGGCATAAAGATTTTATTCTTTGGCTGAATATTTCATGTCAAGGTGGTAAGCCATCTGGCTGATTTGGTGCTTTCTTCCATTAAAGAGGGACGATGTAGAAGAATAGCGTGGAGTCGAGTGTTCTGCTGAGAGCTGAGTGTCACCATGCACACCTATTGGTGAATATTTGATGTCCAACCTCAGTCAAAGCAACAGGAGATTTTCTTTGTTTACACATCTGTTCACGTCTCCAATATCCAGGTTGATCTTAATTACTCTCAAATGAGCGAATGCAAAAATTTAACAATGGCCTACTACACTATATACGTCTACTGTGAAAAAGAGAACTTTTGCCCTCTTTTGCGATGTGGTGGATGCAGGGCAACAATATGCCTTAAAACTTCAATTTCCAGCAGATATGAAATTGTACCAGCTACCCCCAAAAAAAGACTACGCCATTGTGAGAAGAAAATACTGACAGTAATAATCCACATTGGGAGAGGCAGGTAGTTTAATTGCCTTAAACGTGACTTCCCAGGAAATAAGAAAATGATCATTTTAACAGCTACTTAATTATCTGATTAATTTTATGATGTGAAGGATTACGAGGTGAACAGAATGAACCTGCAGTACAAAACGACGAAATGCAATTATCATTCTGTGTCAATTTTATATAATTCCCAATAAGTATACTATACCGATGGACAAAGAAAAAAATCTGTTATAACAGTCTTTACTCTTTACCCTTCACTCTTCAGTAAACACATCACCCATTTTCACCAGATAAAAATACATGGACTTCCCATGGGGTCACCACAGGTGGGAGGGGCCAAATGTGTCGGGTGCGCAGTGAGTTGGGTGGCAGCCAAAGGCGGGGGCATGGGCAGTCCGACCCCCGGCTACTGAAGGTAGCTCTGGGGACATGGAATGTCAGCTCTCTGGCAAGGAAGGCGCCCGAGCTGGTGTGCGAGGCTAAGAAGTTCCGACTAGATATAGTCGGACTCGCCTCCACACACAGCTTGGGCTCTGGTACCAATCCTCTCGAGAGGGGCTGCACTCTCTTCCACTCTGGAGTTGCCCACGGTGGGAGGCGCAGAGCAGGTGTAGGCATACTCATTGACCCCCAGCTATTAAAAATTCCCATACCGTTCACCTAAACCGAACACTTCCAGCCAGAGTTGTGAGGCCGTCAGGAGACCCGAGGAAGCACCAAAGAAAAGAAAGGAAAGTAAAATCCAGCACCGACCAGACACCACCCACCGGGCCACCAACCAGAGTCCTTCACCAACCCCAGAAACATCTAAATTCCAACAAATCAGGGAGACCTCAAGAGACCAAAGGAGAGACTGAGGAAAGAAAGAAAGGACAGACGAAGCAGAGTGAGATCCACAGAGGAAGAAGCAGATTGTGTCTGATTTTCGATAGATGCTGGTGTGGTGGATCTGGCATGCATGAAAATCTCTTTGCGCTTCCATTGTTAAAGGCGGCCGATCTCTGAGCTGTGGCCGTAAGGTGGTTGGTGCCTGTCGTGGCGGCAATTCGGTGGCATGGATGAGATCCGCCTGGAGTTCCTAAGGGCTCTGGATGTTGTGGCGGTTTCATGGTTGACTCACCTCTACAACATCACGTGGACATCGGGGACAGTGCCTCTGGATTGGCAGACCGGGGTGGTGGTTTAAGAAGGGGGACCGGAGGGTGTGTTCCAACTATAGAGGGATCACACTCCTCAGCCTCCCAGGTAAGGTCTATTCAGGGGTGCTGGAGAGGAGGGTCCGTCGGGAAGTCGAATCTCGGATTCAGGAGGAGCAGTATGGTTTTCGTCCCGGCCGTGGAACAGTGGACCAGCTCTACACCCTCGGCAGGGTCCTCGAGGGTGCATGGGAGTTCGCTCAACCAGTCCATGTGTGCTTTGTGGACTTGGAGAAGGCGTTTGACCGTGTCCCTCGGGGAGTCCTGTGGGGGGTGCTTCAGGAGTACGGGATACCGAGCCCCCTGATACGGGCTATTCAGTCGCTGTACGACCGATGTCAGAGTGTGGTCTGCATTGCCGGCAGTAAGTCGAATTTGTTTCCTGTGAGGGTTGGACTACGCCATGGTTGCCCTTTGTCACCGATTCTGTTCATAACTTTTATGGCCAGAATTTCTAGGCGCAGCCGAGGCGTTGAGGGGGTCCGGTTTGGTGGCCTCAACATTGCATCTCTGCTTTTTGCAGATGATGTGGTGCTGTTGGCTTCTTCAAGCCATGATTTCCAACTCTCATTGGAGCGGTTCACGGCATGAGTGTGAAGCGGTTGGGCTGAAAATCAGCACCTCCAAATCCGAGACCATGGTCCTCAGTCGGAAAAGGGTGGAGTGCCCTCTCCGGGTCGGGGTTTAGATCCTGCCCCAAGTGGAGGAGGTTCAAGTATCTTGGGGTCTTGTTCACGAGTGAGGGTTGGTGCAGCATCAGCAGTGATGCGGACTCTGTATCGGTCCGTTGTGGTAAAGAAGGAGCTGAGCCGAAAGACAAAGCTCTCGATTTACCGGTCGATCTACGTTTCTGCCCTCACCTATGGTCACGAGCTGTGGGTCGTGACCGAAAGAACAAGATCCCGGATACAAGTGGCCGAAATTTTCGTTTCCTCTGCAGGCTCTCCCTTAGAGATAGAGTGAGAAGCTCGGTCATCTGGGAGGGACTCAGTGTCGAGCCGCTGCTCCTCCGCGTTGAGAGGAACCAGTTGAGGTGGCTCGGGCATCTGGTCCGGATGCCTCCTAGACGCCTCCCTGGGGAGGTGTTTCGGGCATGTCTCACCGGTGGGAGGCCCGGGGGACGACCCAGGACACGCTGGATAGACTATGTCTGTCAGCTGGCCTGGGAACGCCTTGGGATCCCTTCGGAGGAGTTGGCTGAAGTGGCTGGGGAGAGGGAAGTCTGGGCTTCCCTGCTAAAGCTGCTGCCCCCTGCGACCCGACCCCGGATAAGCGGTAGATGACGGATGGATGGATGGAAAAATGCATGGAGCGCCTCCCGCAGTACAAGATGGATTCTCGTAGTATTTGTGAACAAATACCGCAAAAATTCAGCTTGTTAGCAAGGTTAGAGAGCAGTGTAGACAGATTTTTTTTTTCTACACGGGCAGGAGGGGAAATATTCGGTTTTAAAAATACCCTGCTACATGTGTACCAACCCTCAATTGAAAGCTGCCTGCGGCAGTTGCAACCCAGTTACAGAACTGAAATACTTTGCGGCCCACTAGATGGCACTCGCGGCCCAACCCCAATGGTTAATAATAACTGCTTTTAGCCCTATTTTCAAAAACGTTTTGATGATGTCAAATTTTCGGCCATAAAAGAAAAGACAATCAACAGATAAATAACATTTAATGTTAATCCAATTGGAAATGTAATCTGTACAACAACATTTTATTAAACTTGTATGGGGGAAAATCATGAGCAATCTGATTCAGAGTCCAATTCTGCCACTTACTCTTCATTCAGCATCTTTAGACCATTTATTTTGTATACCTAGCAGCCATAATACCTTGGATTGAGTGACAAGCAAACATATCCTTCACACAATACTGTAGTCATGATTGAAGCGTACCACACACAGTATATAGAGATTGTTTGCCATTTCTTGCAACATAATAATCTGTCGTATTACTCTATGTATTTTCAAGCCTTTTCTTTTTTTATTCTTTATATTCTTGTAAACAAAAAGAAAGCCTCTTCTATTTAAACCTGCTGAGGTGTAATCTCCTACAAAAAATATCCAGCAGAGGACATAAATGAGATCCCCTAGTGACATTACATGCAATGACTTCAAACTAAACTGCAACTAAAGACATGATTTACCCTGTATCTGCTGCATGTGAATCTTCACTCTCAGCAGGTGGTCTTGCTGACTGCAAACATAGTCACCACAACATGGCTACACTTCGTTATTTTTCCAACAGACATACTAATTTTCATTACTAGGGATGCAGCAACCAATACCTATAGATGTATGTGCCAAACTCATAAAAATGCTCCAATACAATGCAATGATACCACCTCATCATGTAGGAAACATGTGAGCCGTGTGTTGAAACTTTAAGTAGATGGATGATCATGATAACACTTTTAAACGAAAGCAAATTATGATCTGCAAAACGGATGATGAACTCCGCTCAGCCAGCCACTGTGGTTACGTCCAGAAAGCATCCAGTTTCGCAAGCCCAGTCACCCACTCTGCCCTGCACTACTCAGCTCTGGCCAAGCCAGCTCCAATTCCATCACAAATCAGCGACAAGCCATTCAGATAGCACCATGTTTCGAGCTCCATCTCTTCATCTCTTAATGTATGTAAACCGTAAACATAGTGTCCACTAATATTTCACTAAGACTGACAAACAACTGAAATGCCTTTTGTTGCAGACTGCATTTTAGCGAAATGTGTGTGAACAACATTTAATCAAAATTCCAAGATGTAATCACATTATGAAGTATTGCTACTCATATCAGCGAATACTCAAAAGTGTGTATTTGTACTTGTACTCGGTTTGAAATACGTGGTATGTGTGCTGTTTAATTAGGTCTCTTAATGATAAGATAGTTGACTTGAGCTAGTCAGTTGTGTTGCTGTGACCTGTCCTGGCTTGGCATCTTCCTATCTATCTGCACTGTGGCACACTTATATAGTTGAAACCAGCTAAGACCGTCAGGTTACACTTTGTCACATGGGTTAGCCCAGGGGTGGGCAAACTTTTTGACTTGCGGGCCACAATGGGTTTGAAATTTTGACAGACGGGCCGGACCAGGAGCATTTGGACCTCATAGCACAGTAAAAACACACAGATGAATGTACAACCCAATTTACTTATAGTGTGCACTAAGGATTGCGTTTTTCAAATGTGCAAAATCCACTTATTTAAAACAGCTTTTCCAATAGCTTCATTTTTATTGTTTTAGCTCAACTTTTGCTGTGTTTTTATGCTTTGTAAAGTGACCTTGGGTGTTCTGAAAGGTGCTGTTTTTAAATGAAATGTATTATTATTATTATTATGATTATTATAAAATAGCCCTAATCCAGGTAGTACGTTTGCCTCTGAATATGCAAGATGCGGCATTTACACACTATTTGGCAAAGTGGGAGGAGAAATGTAAATAGATTATAATAGCACATACACTGTGATCTGTCAAACCTGGTGACTGCATCTATTATTAATAGATTTCAATTCAAGGCGTAAAGTTAAAGAATTTTTTTCCATTGGCCCACCCATTTTTAACCCGGGCCCACAGTACGTGTGACACATGCGGCTGCATGATAGCCGCTGCTGACAAAGCGCGTACATCCAATGCAGCAACAGCGCCGCGCTCGGGAATCATGTGGTGATCTAACCTCCCAATTCCAACCCTTAATGCTGAGTGTCAAGCAGAGTGGCAATTGGTCCCATTTTTATAGTCTTTGGTATGACCCGGCCGGGAATTGAACCCACGACCTCCCAGTCTCAGGGCGGACACTCTAACCACTCGGCCACTGAGCTGAACCAAAAAAAAAAAAAAAAATTGAATTTTTTTCTAGCCTTATTGGATAAGTTCGGCGGGCCGGATTGAAACGCATCGCAACGCAAACGGGCCGTATTTGGCCCGCGGGCTGGGGTTTGCCCATGTCTGGGCTAGCCGCTAGACTGAGCCGCCCCCCGTGTGGGTTGGCGGTCAAGACAGTATAAGAGTAGAAACCATTTTGGACAGATTAGACCTTCTTTCACATCAAGCAGAAAAATCTCCACAGCTGTAGACTTGATCTTTCTAGCATCTATTAAATAGTTCAAGTCTTCTGGTCGTTACTGTTTAGTATAATTTTACAATCATTTAAAGATAAAAGAACCGGTGAAAGTACCCATCAGAACTTTACAGTGCCACCCTACATATTGCAAAGGAGGGCTTTAATTTCCATTTGTAATGTACTAATGTCATTGTAACAATGAGAGGAACACAGGGAAAAAAATATCCTGTGTTCTTTTTCCCTCATTTTCTATTCATAATTAAAGTGTCTCAGAGGACATGAGCACTACACTGCCCTATTTCTATATTTACACACAAAGAAAGCCTTTTCATTTTTGTCAGGGAGGGGAAAAACTGCATTTTTCCTTCCTAAATGGTGTCTTCCAATCCCTGCAGAGTTGAACTCTTCTCTAAATGAGAATGTGCATGGATGACAGAGGCCAGAGTCAGGAGGATAGAAGAGGGGGATCTACGGATAAGGACCGTAGTGGTTATGTGGAGAAGGTCGCTTTTGTAGTGAAAGTAGCATTAACAAAATGGTAATTGATTTTATATCATTGAGTGGTAGCACAAAATAAAATAATCTGCGTCTAGATACATTTTTAAAGTAAATTATACATCCACAGTACTTAAAATATGTTTCTAGATCCAGATGATTTTATTCTGTGCAACCACCTAATGAAATAGTTTTTTTCAGTGTATTTTTGTATCAGATTTTTGAATAAAGACATGCAAGGTATTTTACTGATTGGCAGCTATATATGATTGTAGTAAAAAAAATAGTCTGTTAATTTGGATTAATTAATTGTGGTGACCATGGTTCAGGAAGTAGAGCAGGTTGTGCAGTAACTTAAGGGTCAGCGGTTCGAATTCCGCTCTGTCAGAGTCATGTGTCGTTGTGTTCTTGGGCATGACAATCTCTCACCTCAACCCTCCAGGTTTCACCTTGCACATATTTCCAAGAGTGAAATGTTTGAGGAAGGGAGAACAAAAAAAAATATTGAGGGTGACTGGCAGTATTTGTTACAATAAATATATATATTTATTTTTAAATTGACAAACAACTGCGTCACATCTGCGGTTATATTTGCCTTCAACACTGGAGCGCAGTTGTAATAACCTCGGAGATCAAATAGTAATTATTCGTTGTCCATCCCGTTGCAAAGCCGTTGAAATTTTCAACATCATCATTGTCTACAAACATATTTCTTAACAGTATGTCACTGTTGACTGGTTACACTGATTCAAATTCCTCCTGTGCCGTGGTCAATCGCATCATTTATTTAATAAATCCCGCGAATCTGCTTCAGCCATAAAATTCCAGGACATGCTACCCAAGCCATGTCACCCTCACGTGTATATTCTGATGTATTTAATCGGCTAAGAGACCAAAAATTGGTCAAAACAAAACAAAATGACGTCTCCCGGCTTTGATAAAGGGGGAAGAGCGCTGGAGCGCTCCCGGCTCTAACAGTAGAAACGCGGTCATGCGCTCCCAGCCTTAATGGGTTAAGTGTGAACTATGTATCATTCTCTTTGTTTTGTGTGTTTAGTATTACAGTTAACCTCAGCTGGAGTGCAATAAACGGCTTGAAACCAGCAACAGTGGACTCTTTTTGAGGGACTGTTCACTATCTGCCAAATTCAGTCTGCTCAGTTAGGACAGAATATACGTATGTTCATGTTTTTAAAAACCCAAATAAAACCCCTGGGTTACCCCTTTCATAACCTGAATTATTGCTCACATAAATGCATTTGGAATTTGAAATCGAATGAATGGCGCATTGTTTTTTGCTGTGCGCATGCTCTCTATTTTCTTTTTCGTCTTATTTTCTTCTTCTTTGCATATTTGAATTTGTAAGGAATCTTGGTCTTTGTAGTAACGACATGTATGCGCAGCTCCATCCCACTCGCTAATGGAGCTTCTCTTGAGTATATTGATTACTTTGCGGCGTTTTCTCAGTATTTTGTGTCTCTATGGCGGAAATGCCACAGTTTGTGTCACACATACAGTACAGGCAAAAAAATTTGGACACACTTTTTTATTCAATGCTTTTACTTTATTCTCATGACTGGTTACTTTGGAGATTCTCACTGAAGGCATCAAAACTATGTATGAACTGATGTCAAGTTATGTATTTAACACAAAAAAAAGGTGAAATAACTGAAAACATGTTTTATATTGTAGATTCTTCAAAATAGCCATCTTTTGCTCTGGTTACTTTTTTGCATACTTTAGGCATTCTTACGTCTGGGAACTTGTAAAACTCTTTCAGGTGACTACCTTTTGAAGCTCATCGAGAGAATGCCAAGAATATGGCTATTCAATTATGTATTTATTTTATTATTTATTTTTTTGTTAATTACATAACTCCAAATGTGTTTATTAGTTGTCATAGTTGTCATCATAGTTTTGATGCCTTCAGTGAGAATATACAATGTATATAGTATATAAGGAGAAGGTGTGTCCAAACTTTTGGCCTGTACTGTATACGAGTACATAAGTCCGTACATCTGGCGTGTGCACCGGAAATACTCAAGCCGTTGTAAACAAGCATGACAAGGCAGCAAAGAACCACACTTCTGGAGCGAGGAGGAAACTGACTACTTTATTTAGCGTGGTGAGTGACATGAATGTCTTTTATTGAACGTAGAAGCGTAAATGATGTCTATTTACGTAATGACATTGCCCGTGTGTCGCAATCGAACAGTGTCTTCTAATTGAGCACAAATGTAAACGGGAGTAGCTCTGTAAACATAGTCATAGAGTAGCAGTTGTGGTCCACACACTTGTTTTTAGTGGAAAAGGCACTTTTCTTACAATTCCAAACTTAATAAATGTCTAAACAAATAAAAAGGCATTTTAATGTCACCATCTGTCATTCACCCCTTGTGAGGAATAAGCGGTTCAGAAAATGGATGGATATAGATTGAAGTAGAAATCACAGCTCTTGAATTTATTGAAAGAGGTGAAGCAACTGCGTGAGCAAAACACGAAAAAGGCGCAGCGAATTGTGGAACTCGAACAACAGGTTGACGACTTAGAGTAATACACCCGAATAAATGAGGTGGTAATTACCGGCATTAAGATCAGGCCGCACTCCTATGCGCGGGAGGTGACTACACTAAATGGTAGAAAGATGTTGTAAGTTGTGTATATACGGCTCCTAGCTCAAGTATAGTCCAATTTAATGAATGGATGAGCAAATTATTTTCCCTCGTCAACCAAAAAAGTCAATTAATCTGTGGTGACTTTAACATTGATTTGCTAAATTCAGCAAAGCAAAAAGCCACTGCCGATTTCATTGATACAATGTACAGTCTGTCTTTATGCCCGACAATAACAAAACCAACTAGAATAACAGCACACCGTGCCTAAAAAGTTGCCAGCTAATTCTTGTGAAATCTTCTTTTATTACTGTAAAAATCTATTACAGTATATTACTGTATTATTTTTTTTACTGTATATAAATTACACTTACTAACTGTGTATGTGTGTATGTGTGTATATATATATATATATATATATATATATATATATTAGAAAAACAGCAAATCACTGTAATCTAGTTTACAATTGTTTCTTCTATTAATTAATTAATAATACAGGATACTGTTGTAAAATTATGCAGATTGTGAATGAAACTGATAACACATTGTCAGTGCTCTACAAAATACTTTCATTAAAACTTAAAGCATTCTTTTTTTGAACAAATGTGCAAAAGATGCATGTACAGTTTGTTCTGCAGCTCTTAAAATAAAACATTACTTTTAAATAATAAAAGAATATGATCAAACAACGCAGAACAGTCTTCAAACACTTTTGGATCCTAAGCAGAAAGCCATTCATAGTCTTTCGACCACCTCAGCATCGAGGAGACATGAGGATGGAAGGTGTTCTTCAGCTTCACTGTTTTCGTGCCACTGCTGGGGTTGATTTCAACGAAACATCTGAAATAAGTAAATAACAAAACTTCATGAAAAACTATGCTCTCAGCTGATTGACAAGCCATGTTTTTTACCCCTCTCAACTGGAAATCTTAATCATATGGTGAATGTCTTTAGAAAAAAAAGTCCAACACCGCAGCAGCTCCCCATAGATGAAGGCAGCTTGGGAGAACTTTAGCTGGTCGGGCCAATGCATAAATTTGAACGTAGTCCTTTGCAATCACAATAATATTACAAGGGAAACCTGTTTAATGGTAGCTCATTAATTCATTTTATTTATGTGCAATCCTGCTGGGGAGAAGCGCACTTGACTTAAGATGAACTATATAAAAAATAAGATGAAATATAAAAACATTAATCAAACGGGTATAGAGGCAAAAACGGAGCGCAACACGCAATATATGCGGTGATGTGTGCGCATGACTACAGTTGGCAATGTTGCAAATGTAAGGACGGAATAAGTTGTGTATGTAGATGATGGACTGTAATGTGAAACTGTACCGTTGAAAAAGATAACTGTCCGGAAATGCCAGAACATCTATGCACGGCTTGATAACCATCTCATGGCAAATATTTAATTCCCTGCGCAGTAATGCTGCCTGTACACTCTAAAAAGAGAATTGTTGAACCAATTTAAGATTACAAATTGAATTGTTGACCAACTTAAAAAAAATGCTTCAATTGGTAACACACAATTTAATTAAGTTAATCCAAAGTGAATATACTAAGGTTAATTAATTATGAGTCATTAAAATTAATATATTTACTTAAATTAAGGTAATCAAAAATGTATCCAAAATGAATAGATTATTATGAATCCAAAGTGAATATATTAAGTTTAATAAACTCATAAATAATTAAACTTAATGTGCTAACTTAAATCAATTCAATCATGTTTTACCAATTTCGTTAAATTGGCCAACATTTCAATTTGTAGTCTTAATTTGGTTCAACAATTTTCTTTTTAGAGTGCACCTTCATCAACGATATCATTTGTCAAAAGGACATGCCATGTTCGTGGAAAAAAAAGTCTACTTTTAATATTGGCCTATTGATTTTCAATTAGATTTTGCTATCTGGGTTATCTCTTTATCATATTTATTTAATTTTGTTATATTCACAAGTCTTGAGACTTGTTAACCTGGGACCTCAGGAATTTTAGTTAGGAAATGTGTGTTAGTATTAAGAAAAGAAAAAAAAGTCCTTGGATATTTGTATCGTTGAATTGAGAGGAGAGGAAAATTTATTGAATCTTTGAAAATTAAACCTTAAATGTGAATTGAAAGAACAAGGAGAAATTCTGTATGCTAACTGTTCCTGAGCGTGTTTGACTCCTATGCTACGTTCATGTACTACGTTGTATCTACATGTTTACAGCCACTGAGGTTTGAACAGTAGGTAGCAATACTGTTTAGTATTAGCCAAAGTATTTAGTACAACCACCGGATTGCCACTGGAAAAGTGGAAGCACTTGAGGGACATGTACCTCAAAGAAAAATTAAAGTTGCTCCAGGAGATAAAAAAGAAAAGAAAAGAAAAAAAAGTGTCGCAACGTGGCAGTCATACCAAGAAATAAGTGGTAGCACTCGGCGGTGGACTACTTTCTCGAAATGCTGAAATGTTGTACATTAGTTGTATAAGGCTACGTTCACACTGCAGGCAAATGCGACCCAGATCGGATTTTTTGCCCAAATGCGACATGTATTTTTTATGTCAGTCTGAACGGCTCAATTCTGATTTTTTTTTTTTTTCATATCCGATCTGGGTCACTTTCATGTGTAAATGGTACTTCATTTTATTTAGCGCTTTTTTCCATTTACAAGACCCTCAAAGCGCTTTACATTTGACTACGCATTTACCTACTGATGACGCAGCATCAGGAGCAACTGAGGGTTCAGTATCCTGCTCAAGTGTACTTTGACGTGGTCACAATGGCATGGGATCGAACCCAAAACCTCTGGGTTGGGAGACGACCACTGATCCACGGCTCCCCCACCGAATTTTTGCAATGCAACCGTAGTCTGAACAGACAGGTCACATATCCGACCTCTACTTCATCAAAAGTCCAATTTGCGCTCTGCGCGGGCGGGTGCATTACTCAAGGGACATATGTGAATTGGCAAAGTTGTTTCGAGTAAAAGTTGTGACTTTATATTTGACTTTAATTAAATCCCACTTGAAAAGTTGACATTTGTGGTGATATTAGTAATTTAGCCACGGTATATCGCGAGATGCTACAGCAAGACTGGGGATATCCAACATGGGGCGCCCTGCTGCTAAAATAGAACTAGCTCTATTATGCTAAACCAAATCCGAATTTAACCATCATATAACCTGGCTTTTCTCTTTCATCCAGATTTGGAATACCACCCAGCGTGGAGGACCTTAAATGTTTCATCGACAGATACTTTTACAGCTGTGCGATGGAGGATCCTTCCTTTGAGAAACCTTCCAAGAAGAGAAAAATGACTCAGCGACAAACACGGACGATCTAGCTACTACGGACGTTTCGGTCAGTATGCTGGACTCCATAAATAAAAAAAATAGATGTCCTTTCCCTAATCAGCAAGGACGTCAAAGAATTAAGGGTGAGTTTGGAATTCATCGGCCAACAGGTAAGTGACCTCCAACGCGATAATGCCGAGTTACGCTCTTCTCTCGCGGCTGTTTCAGCCGAGTTGGAAACCATTAAAAAGGAGAATAAAACGCTAAAAGAAACGGTTTTAAATGTCCAATCCCATAGCATGCGGGAAAATTTTATATTCTCAGGCATATCCGAGAATACCTCTGACAATCCAGAGGCCGAGATAAAAAAAAAAAGGTATCACTACGTCGTTAAAAATTCCTCAGGAGACGGTAAATAATATCTCTTTTCACTGGGTACATCGGCTTGGAGCCCGTAGGGGCAACAAACCCCGTCCTATTATCGCTAAGTATGAGCATTTTAAACAGAAAGAATGTGTTAAAAGTGAAGGACGGGAGCTTAAAGAGACCTCTTTCGGGATGAATGACTAATTCCCGAGAGAGATCATCGATACATCGATGGCCAACTATTCCGGAACCCCAACTCCACTCCCTGGCTGTTCTAATTGGCATTGGTGGAACTAAACTTTGTTTGATTATTACCCATAATTATTATTATACTGTATATACTGTATATGTGGTTATAAAACCTAAAATATGAATACTCATTATGTTTAGGCTATATTACAAATATAATATTAATACATAACTATATCTAAAATATATTTAAACAAAAAATCTCGCTTAGGTTACCAGTTACTGGTGTATTGTTATATGTTTAATCCTCCGCTAATTTACTTCACTTTCACCTCCCCGTTTTTTCACAGTTATATTTACTTACATGTTACCTCATATTTTATTCAAATTACATAAACCACCTAACCACTTTGATTCTATCCTATAACATGCCAATATTAACAAATAGCCTATACAGATATATACACAGGACTGAGTCTATATTGTTTGTATGCATAAATTAGTTCTGGTTTCCTTGAATGTTGGTGGCGCTCGCTCACAGGCAAAAACAATAAAAAAAATTAGACCATCTCTTAAAATTAAAAGCAGATATGTGTCTACTTCAAGAAACCCACCTACAAAAATCTGAAGAAAAATTACCTATTGATAAGAATTTTAGTCAAGTGTTCTCTGCCCCTTATAGCAAAGAGGAGTCTGTATACTCATATTTAAGAATTTATTCTTTAATCTAAATAATACAGTAACAGACCCAGAGGGCCGATACATTATTATTCAGGTAATAAAATATATACATTTGGTAATTTATATGCCCCTAATAATGATGATCCGGCCTTTTTCCATGAATTTTTCTCTCAGATGTTTGATTTAGCAGCAAACTCTACTATTATTATTGTAGGGGACTTTAACACATTCTTAAATCCATTAATAGATCATTCTAATAATACAACATGTATAAGGCGATTACAATCTACTAAAGTAATAGGGGAATATATGGATGATTTTGGCCTCGTCGACAGCTACCTTCTTTTCTGTCGTGCACCAGTCATTTTCAAGAATAGATTTTTTTTCTTACAAATAATTCTATTGCTGATAAAATGATTAAAAAAATACATCCTTTTATTATTAGCGACCATGCACAAGTTGATTATACCTTTAAACCACCCCTGACATGGCGTTTTTTTTTTTTTTTTTTTTTTTCTTTTTTTTTTTTACAGGAGAGCTCAGTATTGTTCATTCGATTTGACATCATCATTGCTCTCCTTTTTTTTTTTTTAAAAAAATCCAACAAATCAATTAAAAAAATGTAATAAATGTTTGTTTTTTTTTAAATACATATACATATATATATACACATATACACACATATATATATATATATATATATATATATATATATATATATATATATCCTTTTTTTTGTATGTGGGTGAGTATGTGTATGTGCGTGTGTGTGTGTGTGTGTGCGTGCGTGCGAGCGAGCGTGTGTGTATTCATCAGTTCACCTAAAGCCCATTAAAAAAAAATCCCATACTAATAATATAATATAATAATAAATTGCCAGATGCAGAAACATCAATGTAAGTTATCACGATGTAGTGGCTCTCGCTAACAGACAGAATTAAGTAACCGGAATTAGGTTAAAATATTCTATATACGTAGACCATGTTTCTATAAATTTTGATATTTGGTTTTTATTTGAGGCAGATATTTTTTCCATTAAAATGTGATTTATGAGGAGGTTAGACCATTGGTCGATATTCAGAGTTTGTTTATTTTTCCAGTTAACAAGAATTGTTTTTTTAGCGATAGTAAGGGCTACAAGTGTAGATTGAAATTGTTTATGTGGTAAGTCAGTTGTTGTTAGGTCACCTAGCAAACACAAGTTTGGAGATAAAGGTATCCTACAGTCCAAAATAGCGGAAAGTTTTTCTAAGACTTTAGTCCAGAAATACATAACCGGAGTACATAACCATAAAGCATGAACATAAGTGTCTGTAGTGTTTTGTAAGCATTGGAGACAAATGTCGGAGTCTGAGAGTCCCATTTTCTTCATCATATATTGAGTAATGTATGTTCTGTGAATAATTTTATATTGGATAAGTTGTAAATTTGTGTGTTTTGTCATTTTAAATGCGTTTTCACAAACTTGAATCCAAAAGTCAGGTTCCGGTGCTATAGACAAGTCTGTCTCCCATTTCGAGATGGGTAAAGACATTTTATCAGTATATGAAAGTAACTTATATATTTTTGAAAGTTTTTTTGTTGTTGTCGGAGAAAGCTTGTTAATATCTTTAGCTAAAACAGGCGGTTGGAGCGTACCCCGAAGTGTTGGAATTTTTTTCTTTATCATATTTTTAACTTGTAGATAATGTAAAAAATTTCCGTTTTCTATATTGTATTTTTGGAGCAAGGATGTATATGATATAAACATATTATCTGAGAAGAGATGGTGGAGATGTGTAATTCCTTTCTGCTCCCACACAGCTAAATGAAACGGTTGGTTGTTAAGTTGAAAGTCGGGGTTATGCCATAGGGGAGAAAGTCCACAGGGCTCCACTTGGGCTTTTGTCAATTCTAGTGCCTTCCACCAGGCAGTCACGGTGGCGGAAATCATTGGGTTTTTAAAACAATTATGGCGCTTAATTGATGTTGTAATAAAGAGTAAATCTCGAAGTCTGAGGTTATTACAATCCTTCTGTTCTAGTTCCAACCAACAGTTAGTGTCTCTGTTGGGTTGTGCCCATAGAACGATATATTGTAGCTGGTTAGCTATATAGTAGTACATAAAATTTGGTGCCTCTAGACCACCTTTGGATTTGCTTTTCTGAAGAGTAGATAGACTAATCTTTGCTTTTTTTTTATTCCAGTAAAATTTTGTTACGGCTGAGTCCAACAACTGGAACCATTTAGCCGTAGGTTTAAATGGAATCATTGAGAAAAAATAGTTTATTTTAGGTAAAACTTTCATTTTAATGGTGGCTATTCGTCCTATTAGAGAAATAGGAAGATTATTCCAGCGCTCCAAGTCACTATAAATGTTATCCAGAAGTGGAGAAAAGTTTAAATGAATTAAATCAGTTAATTTAGGTGAGATTTTTATGCCTAAGTATTTTAAATTACCTATAGGAAATGAGTAGTGTGGGTCCTGGCTTGCAGGGTTCCATGAATTTTCTGTAATAGGTAGAAGTGTTGATTTTGTCCAGTTAATAGAATAATCTGATAACTGTGAGAATTTAGTTATTAAATTAAATACTTCCCCTAGCGAAGTAGCCGCCTTTTCTAAATAAAGTAAGATGTCATCGGCATATAGATTAATTTTATGTTCTGTTACCCCAGAGTGAATTCCTTGAATCCTTCTTTCCTGGCGTATGGCTAATGCAAGTGGCTCAATAAATATTGCAAATAATAAAGGGGATAGTGGGCATCCCTGTCTTGTGCCTCTCTGTAAAGTAAAGCTCTGAGATATAATCCCGTTAGTAGTAACTGTAGCTTTGGGAGAATCATATAATACTGATACCCAGTGGATAAATGATTTCCCAAAGCCAAATTTATTTAAAACAGCAAAGAGGAAGGACCAGTTAACTTTGTCGAAAGCTTTTTCTGCATCCAATGATATAATAACTGCCTTTTTATCATGCCGCTGTGACATGCTAATAAGGTTAAAGAGTCTCCTAATATTATTAGTAGAGTGACGATCTTTAATAAAGCCTGTTTGGTCGCTATGAATAATTGTCGAGATTACTGTTTCTAGTCTAGATGTGAAAGCCTTAGTGATAATTTTAATATCAGTATTAATTAGTGAAATCGGACTGTAACTTGATGGAAGGGTGGGGTCTTTTTCTGGCTTTAATAAAAGTTCAATTGCTGCTGTATTCATGTGTGGGCGTATGTAACCCTTAGTTTTAATTTCTGTTACTACTCTTAAGAATAGTGGAGCAAGCATTAACCAGAAGTGCTTAAAAATATAGCCGGATAACCATCTGGGCCAGGTGCTTTGCCATTAGGCATACTATCTAGAGCACTGTACAACTCGTTGATAGTAAGTGGCGCATCTAACATGTCTTTATATTCAGTAGTTAACTCAGGTATGTTTATGCTACTGAGGAAAGCCTCAATATGCTCAGGGTTAGGCTTGTTAGTTTCTAAGTATAGGTTACGATAATAGTTATAAAAAATGTGATTAATTTCTTCTGGTGATTGTGTGCATTCATGACATGGCGTTTTAACATCTCACTGCTAAATGACGCAGCATTTGACAAAATTATAAGAAGAGAGTGGGCAGACTTTTGGGAAATAATGACTCTCCAGACTTATCTCCATCTCTTCTCTGGGAAGCTGGGAAAGTGGTAATTAGAGGTAAAATCATATCATATTCATCTTATAAAAAGACTTGTCTATAGCTCCGGAATCTGACTTTTGGATTCAAGTTTATGAAAGCGTATTTAAAATGACAAAACACACACATTTACAACTTATCCAATATAAAATTATTCGTAGAACATACATTACTCAATATATGATTAAAAAAATGGGACTCTCAGACGCCGACATTTGTGTCCAGTGTTTACAAAACACTACAGACACTTATTTTTATGCTTTATGGTTATGCACTCCGGTTATGTATTTCTGGACTAAAGTCTTAGAATTTGTTTCCGCTATCTTGGACTGTAAGGATACCTTTATCTCCAAACTTGTGTTTGCTAGGTGACCTAACAACAACTGACTTACCACGTAAACAATTTCAATCTGCACTTGTAGCCCTTACTATCGCGAAAAAACCAATTCTTGTTAACTGGAAAAATTAACAAACTCTAAATATCGACCAATGGTCTAACCTCCTCATAAATCACATTTTAATGGAAAAAATATCTGCCTCGAATAAAAAACAAATATCAAAATTTATAGAAAGATTGTCTACGTATATAGAATCTTGTTTAATCTAAATCTGGCTACTTAATTCTGCCTGTTAGCGAGAGCCACCACATTGCTCTCTCTCCCCTCCCCCTTCCCCCCCTTGCAACCTCTCCCTCCTCGCCTCTCCCCGCCCGTCCTTTCTCCCTCATCACCCTTTCTCCTCCTCTCCCCCTCTCTCTACTGCCCTGCCGCCGGCCCTTGCCCTTCTTGTTGTCATCTTCCCCCGTCCTGTCCCGTCCCCCTCCCCTGTCTGCTTTCCTCCCCCTTCCCTGGGCCGGGCTCCATCTATGGCCCGGGTCTGGGGTCTCCGGGGGCCGGGCGGGCGGGATTGGGGTATTGAGCCTGCCCCGCTCGGGTGGGCCTCCTGGCACCTCGGGCGGGCCCCAGTATCTGGAGGGCGAGCCCTATTGCCATGCTGGGCTGGTCCCAAATGCCCGCCGGGGCCCCGTTCTGCTGCGTTGGGCTGGGGTTGCAGGCCATGTTGGGTTGGGGGGCGCTCCAGGCTCCTGGTTTTGCTCTCCGGCCGGTGGCCCCTGTGGGGCCCGGGGGTTGTGCCTTGGCGCTGCTGTGGCCTGGGGGGCCCTGGGAGGTTGTGCTTGCTCTGTCCTGGCCGGGGCCGACGGCTCCTCTCTTCGGTAGAGGGTTTCATGCATGCCAGAGCCACCAGCATCTATCGAAATTCAAACACAATCTGCTCCTTCCTCTGGTCGTTGAATCAGTGGAAGCTGATGTCTGTGGATCTCACTCTGCTTTATCTATCCTTCATTCCTTTCCTCAGCCTCCTTTGGTCTCTTGAGGTCTCCCTAATTTGTTGGAATTGAGATGTTTCTGGGGTTGGTGAAAGACTCTGGTTGGTAACCCGGTGGGTAGTAGGTGATGTCTGGTCGGTGCAGGATTTCACTTTCCTTTATTTTCTTTGATCCTTCCTTGGGTCTCCTGACAACCTTACGACTAAGTCGTAGTATTCGGTTTAGGTGAACGCTATGAGATTTTAAATAGATTTTAGGTGAATTAATGAGTACACTCTCACACATGCACACACATGCACACACACATACACGTGCACATACTCACGCACATACAAAATAAAAATTAAAAATAAATGAAAAAGAGAGAGAGAGTAATGATGATGACATGTCAAATCGGTAAAATTACTGAATGAACAATAGTGAGCTCTCTCAAAAAAACAAAAGAAAGCAATTTAGCCACGCAGATGACTCATTTATTACGCGCGGCAATAACGTGACATCATTGTTAGGGGAGAAAAAAAAAGGAGCGGTCTCCATGAGATGAGGAGCTTGAACAGGTTCGCCTCATTTTCACAAATTATTATTTCTACCTCTTCCCGCAGCACTCCTCTGTAGATATGAGAAGGTGAAAATATGAGCCCTGATGACGGACTTATAAAAGTCCGTGGCCCTGACACGCTGGACCATACGTATTTACTTCCACCAACATAGAGTTGTGAGTGACGTATCTTCTTCTGCGCATGCGGGTCACAACATTCAGACAGCAAACAGATTGAGGTCGCAATTAATAGATTATGTAAACGCTTAATCAAAAAAAAATCGGATTTCACCCAAAAATGTGAATTGAGCATTAAGAACTGTAGTGTGAACGTAGCCTTTTTAACGCCCCCTTACTTTCTGTCATGCATGAATGGAGTGTCCGTTTAGTACAAACTCTGCGGTGGAACACCAGTGAGTCAAGCCAGGCAAAATACTCTATGTTTGATATTTAACATAATATAAGGGCAGTGTGCATGCATGGAATACACACATGTAATGTGATAGAAGAAAGTTGCATTTGAGCGCTGTTAATTTTAATAAAACTTGTTTTATGCCTTTGATTAGTGTTTTACCTTACCTGTGCGTATGTGTTTTCACAGCGTTTGTGAGTGAATATTTGTTATTTGAAGGATTATAACGCCTGAAGTCATCCTGTTAGAATTTGAATGGGATCCTCCTTTGACTTTAACATTAGCGCTAGGGATGTTTTATAAACAAAACATGTTTTGTATTTAAATGTGGATTAACTCATTCAGAAGACAATTGGCTATTAACATACAATGTATGTAATTCTTCTTCTCAAACTGGGGTGTCTAAAACAGCTTAAAGCAGGGGTGTCTTTCGTTTGAGGGCCACATATAGAAAATCAGAAGGACACAAGCTGCGATTGGCTGGCAACCAGTTTAGGGTGTACCCCGCCTACTGCCCGAAACCAGCTGGGATAGGCTCCAGCACCCCCGCGACCCTTGTGAGGACAAGCAGTTAAGAAAATGGATGGATGGAGAAGAACGCAAGGGCCACGTAATGTTCTAAAGAGAAATTGGTTTTAGTGCTAAAAAGTTGTACAAAATTGTATATTTGTTTTTTTTTGCATATCTAGAAAAATGCTACAATATATAAACCAATGTATTTGTAATAGAGGCACCTATTTTTTCTCTCCATCTCCAAACATTTTTCACAAGCTTTTTTTTTAAACTGTTAAATGCAATTTTTAGTATATGTCGCGGGCCACTGAAAAATGGATGGCGGGCCACAAGTGGCCCTCGGACCGTAGTTTAAATGGCACTGGTCGCAAGGATATTCAGGGACGGGAGAATCACGCTGCTAAGCAACAGACAACCACACATCGCAATTTGATTACGTATGCACCTTGCGAATGTTGGTGACCACTGGGGTTATCAAATAATGCCTTTTCCATCTAATTAAGGCTCGTTTACAGTGTATTTGCCCAGGTTTTCGCCTTGTAGTCTAATAAGAAGAAACCTGGCACCCCTTGAACAAAAATGAACTGCATTCAAAACCGTTCTTTGGCCCCAGAATGAGCTCCTTCATAGAAACGTTCACGAAGCAAAAATACACTACGTTCACGTTCACCCAAAATATGAAAGAGTTCATAAACTTTTGTTTATTGAACTGGTTCAGGTACAATAGTCAATCCATTTAAAATGATTGGGAAAACAAACAAGTAGTTTTGTTTTTAAGTGTTAAAGGATAACTCAACAGGAAGTGAGACTTTTGCTCCACCCCTCACCTAAATTTGAAATCAGCGCTCAAAGGGGGTTTTGCATGCAGGACCGTTGGGATGCAAATGGGGAGAGGGTTGGGCGTGGTATGGCTGTGATTGACAGCAGCAACTCACGAAGAAGCCATTTAAGGAGGCGTGTATGGGAATGAGCCAGAGGCTGGCAGGGGAGACTACGTCCTGCGGAGCAAGTGACGTAGTATGTATAGTCTCGTGTAATGAGAGGACAAACAGCCAAATTGAGTTTATCCCAGTGTGTTACCTTCAAAGGGCGCCAAACACAATTTTTTTTGCCTTAAATTTAAGCTTTAAACAAACATGCACTAAAAAAAAGTTGATTTAGCGTTGAGTTTAAAGCAATATTGTAAAAAGCTAAAACAGTTAACAACCAAAATTGATCCATTGTTTATAGGCAATGTTAAAATGTATAAATGACGCACATTTATATATTTTTTGATAATATATTACAAATATGTTAAAATCACTGGACACAGAGCAAGAAGTATGTATAAATGATAAATGTGGACATGAATGTATTGAATATTCTTATTTGATTTTATTATCATCTGAAAATCCAAGCAAAGACTAGACTAGAGTAGAGTAGTAAATTTGCAAGTGTCTGTGTCAAATGATTATGATTGTGAAAAAGAATGAACTGATGGGTAAAAGTGAATTTGAGGTTATTAGAAGAGGGTGTGATGGAAAGCAATTATTTTTGCCACCAGAGGAAGCTGAGATTATTAATTCTATAAATCAGAATTTCATCTTTTTCCGTCATATCTGCTTTCGTTATGCATGCTTGTCCCTACAGATCTCACACATTCTCACTTGCTGCTGCACACTTTAATAAAATGTAGCAGCTGTGTAAAATGTCAAGCTGGCCTTTTCTCAGTTATACTGTTTGAACCAATCAAAATGTTACCCTTTTTCTCGTATGCCAGAAATAAAAGAGGAGGAAGAGGAGAGCTTGAATACACGTGTTGAGATATGGAACATTTGGGGGCTTTGGTGGTAGATGGAGCGAGAGAAAGGATGTGCTAGTCAGAAACACAAGGATGATATCAATAACTCAGTGATGCAACTATGGCACAGAAAGGGAAATGAATCATATCAGCCTTTATCAGAGTTAATCATGTATAGTACTATATAGTCTTTATCTTAGATTTAGCCAACATTTAGCTTGCGATGTCAGTAAAGAGATGCTAAACACAAAGTGAGCTCAAGTGGGCTTTTGAAAGGAACCCACTGACACAATGAAAGCAGCTGATTGAGATTGTTTCCCCACACATGTATAATAAATCATCTGGTGAACACAATTTTTCATGAGATTGACCAAGGGTCTATACACCTTATGGGGGGGGATAACTATCCATGGTTGAGAGA
Source organism: Vanacampus margaritifer (assembly GCF_051991255.1). Lineage (NCBI taxonomy): Eukaryota > Metazoa > Chordata > Actinopteri > Syngnathiformes > Syngnathidae > Vanacampus > Vanacampus margaritifer. The sequence goes on along the minus strand of NC_135441.1, from coordinate 4,255,041 downwards.
AAAGACTTCCATTTGTGGGTTAGGAATAGTCTCTCTGGTTGGTGCCCAAACAATTTTCACAGATCAAGTCATTATCAGCTGTTATTTTTGTGAAACGGAGGGGAAACTGTTGATCTCATCAAGCAAAACATTGCCACATTATGTCGAATGACAACAGTAACAACTAAATGACAGTGCCTGCAATGGTTAACACCAACAAAGCGGCAAATAGGGCTGTGCAATTATTCGAAATTCAATTACAATTTCAATTATTGCACTCCACAATTACAAAATCAGCTTAATCATAAAAAAAGATTATTAATACAAATTTTTGAGTTGTTTAAATTCATACATTTTCACCTTTTTTTTTATTTTAAAATAACTAATACATTTTGTTTCATCCAAAATGAACTTGCATAATTATAGTGTTTCTAAGTATTTTATGCCTTAATATATTTTTTTGTTTTTTTATGTTTAAACATTGTCTTGTTTTGTACCAAAAAAAGTGCCAAAATAATCAGGATTATTATTTTTTCCATAATCAAGCAGCCCTAGCGGCAAATGTTGATGTGATCGATCAAAGCTATGATGGTCAAGTTGCCTGACTTTTATTGATTGAACCCACACCCATGATATCAACACATCAAGCCAAGTTCCAACTGAGAAGAATCACACAGGTTCAACAGTTTCAACATATGGCTGCCGTGGTAGCCTCAACGTTGGCCAAAGCAATGGAACCATCAGATTTTGTCATGGCTACCGTATCTACACCGCTCCTGGAGTCTGACTTCCTCTGCACTTTTAGACTGCTTGTGCAAAATTCCCGCCTGATTGATGCCCTCTTCCTAACCCTCCATGTTGGGAATGGTGGGAATATGCTGTGGGGCGAGGACACTTCCAACTGAGCATTCCTCACAGTTAAGTTCCAGGTTCAAATCTCAGCTCAGGGCTTTCAGTCTGGAGTGTTTTTCCCTCTATGGCTAAAATGAATCACCTAAAGTGTATGTGTAAGTAGTAAAAACATAAAACATAAATGTGTATTGGCACTAAATCTGAATGAAGCATTTAGACCGTAGCGTTATGTCCAGTCAAAGTTGCCCCTAGACAGAGGACATTAGAGAAATAATAATTTTGCTTAATTGCATTCAAACTTTACATCATCTGCAACAAATACCACAAAGCCATTTACGTTCCAAATGCAAGATTGAGGAGGACCGCTCAAGGTAATACAGTCGTGGAAAAAAAGGCCTCAAAGCTGGATCCAACAAGATTCTTCGTAAGTCCTTTATTACTTCATACAACATTTTTGGGTGTTGTTGCGGACAACTGTCTCAACTGGAAAAAACATGTCAATTTTGTAACCACAAGATCAATGAAAATGCTTGGTACTGAAAAAGGTGTATCCCCAGTCCAGCCATGCAACCTTGTATTATACTTTTTAATCTCCTTCTATGAAATATTGTAATATTGCTTGGGCTACAACCTATTCCACAAATCTGAGCATACTACTGTCAACACAAAATAGTTTATGAAGAGCAATTTCTCTATCTGGCCCTTGTGAACCTTCCGTATCTCTCTTTGGAAAATTTTCCACACTACCATTTCATAAGCTAAATTACTTACATTCTTGCTTATTTATGCACAAGTACGATTAGAACAAGCAAAATCTCCCAGTTTTTTCTTCTTCTAAAGTTTATTTGCCTTTTCATCATATTTTATCTGTATTCTAGCAGGAATGGTCATAATTTTCATTTGCCCTAATGTTGAACATCTTGCTACCAGAACAATATTGCATTTAGAGGTCCTAAATTTTGGAATGACTTGGATACATCTTTGAGAAATATATCGTCTTCCACTGTTTTTTAAAAAGTCATTGAAGCTACATTTACTTGCTTTCATAATTATTTTAAATTTCACTCTGTCCATTTACAAGGAAATCATAAATCTGTTTTTACTTTCTTACTTTCTACTTTTACTTCTCATTCTCTCAATTCAATTTATTTTGTCCTCTTGTTTTTATATATTTTATTGTCTATCTAGAAAATGTTTACTTTGATATGACCCTTTGAGTGTGGAGTGGAATCTCGTACAAGCCATTTTGGCTTCATTCCCTCCTTGCATTGTGCTAAATAAAATCCTGCTCAGTCCTTGATGCTATATAATAGTATGCCTGCATATACAATTTGGAGGCAGTCACACTCGCCTGCAATCGAGCTCTAAAAGCTCTGACATCACAAAAACTGTTATCTGATTAGTATTGCACTGGTTGAGTGTAATTTTCAACAACAATTTTGGTATTATGCCACCCGATCAGAAACAGGTGCAGGGAATTCTAAATGATACACAACTACAATTTTACATAACTAATGAAGCTGTCATATATTGCAGCAATGCTGCAGACAACTGGAACTAGAGCACACCATATTTAATTGGCATGAACACAAGGAGGAATTGACTCACGATTTGTGTTTTTGTCTAGGTTATATTTAGTTTTGTTTTATGTTACTGTCTTGTTGTGGCTTGTTTCATGTCTGTCTCATTTGGGTTTTAAGTCCACCTGTTCTCGTCAGGCCAGTTCCCTTGTGTCTATGAATCAGCTCCCTTAGACATTCATGTATTATCTATACACAATAAATTTTGTAGAATACATTTACTCTAAACAGAGTATATTTGGTCCCACTCTTAACAGAGTAAAGTTTACTCTTGGAAAAGAGTAAAATATTCAGAGTAATTTTCACTCCAAGTATTTTTACTGTGTGTAAGATAATTGGCCTATCCCATGACAAAAACCTAGTAAAGTTTTTTCACTTAGAAATTCTAAGTACATTTTTGAGTGATTTTTTTGGTACATTTTACTAGTTAATAATAAAAAAAAGAAGTTAGACAAGGGTTGAGGAACAAACTACAGCCTTCAGCTTAGGAGACTGCCACTCATACTGTGTGCTAATATCCAAAAGGAGACCGAAAACATAATTTTTGGTATTGGAGGTACGAAGATACTAGCTGACACGAGTGATGTACTAACACACAGTAGGAGCGGCATGGCTCAGGTAGTAGATTGACTGTCTCCCAACATGAAGTTGTGGGTTGGTTCCTCAACCCTGGAATGACTTGAAAAGTAAAATTTTGTCAAAATCTCTCCTTGCAAAATTTACTTTGAATTTCTGAGTGAAAAATATAGTATATAGTTTTTTTTCATTGGATTCTCTCATACACAGTAAAAAATAATACTTTTTTATTCTCTTCCAAGTGTAAATTTTACTCTGTTCAGAGTGGGACCAAATCAACTCTGTTTAGAGTAAAATGTACTCTACAAAATTTACTGTGTAGGTTATTTGTTGTCTTGTCACTTTTTGTAATTAAATCCCTGCTTCTGTTCAGTTTTTCTTAAATCATTGTTTTTTCTAGCACGATCGAGTCGACCATGGTCTTCTTGGCCAGGAACTGCCAGGTGGGAACATACCGAATGTTCCATACTGAAAAAATCAAAATATTAATACATATCCCATTACACCCTCCATATGTTATACTACTCTTTAGGCTAAAACAAACAAACAACATACTGTGACAATGTGGCTCGTGACAAACTTGGTGACAGGAAGTGGCTGTTGTAGTGAAAACGGGCAAGGTCATCCATCTGTGCAAATATGTGTCCAACCAACAACCAATTCCAAGTCAATCAATGGGATACATAGAAATCAAGGTTTTTAAGGGGTATGTGTATACAGAATGAAGTATGCCCTTGTGTCAGTTTGTGTGTGTGTGTGTGTGTGTGTGTGTGTGTGTGTGTGTGTGTGCGTGTGTGCGTGCGTGCTTGTTTGACTGTCAGCCATTTGTTCAAAAAGAAGAGCTGACAAGGAAAGAAGCCATGATAGCCTTCTAGGCCAAAACTCATCTGGTTTATGTCAGTCTGCTAATGGATCCTGTGACAGCACCTGTCCTGCAGCTTCTCTACCTGTCCTAGCCAAAAAGAAAGACTAACACACAAACAATTTACGCATTCTTCCAAGATGCCCTTACCAATTAAGTTCAAATCAATAAGAAACTTTCAAAGGAACATCTGCTCTCAACAAACATCCCAGGTAGGTTTAGGTTTACTGTATGTTGTAAATGTAATTTTATCAATGATAAGAATGTGGGGTTTTGAAGTCAAACAGTGGAGCAACATAGCCTGTTGTAATAAATAAATAGTAAAGTTCATCACATCAGTTTTGCTGACTTAGTTGCTATATTTGACCAGCTACGCTGTTCTTTGTTTGAACACGGTATATTAATTCATTCACTCCCAGTCATTTTCACTGAAGCAACCCCCATTGCTCCCGGCTGTTTTACTGGATTTTGACTTATTTTGCAAAGCCCACAGAATATTGTGTCCTATTGCTATTAAAACATAAAAACTACCAAAAGAAAGGTTATAGTCTCTTCTTTCATTAGGAAAAAAAAAGTATAGTTGTATCTGTTTCCAATTTGCAGCAATTAGCATTACAATAAAGCTACATTTCATCAATAATTACTTTTCTGGTGAAAACACTGACAAAAACAGCTTGTTGCAAAATGGGCCTGGCTGATCTCTTATACTCTGCTGCCATCTGCTCGCCGTTTTTATAACAATAAAATAATAACTTTTTTTTTTTTACCAGATACAAGGAGGAAAGGGCCTGGCTTTTGTTTGTTTGTTTTTTGTTTAGTTAGGGCCCGAGCAGCTACGCTGCTAGGTCCCTATTGTTCTTCATTTCGTATTATTTGGGCCCGAGTAGCCACCGCTACGAGGTCCCTAATGAGCCCGTTTGAAGGATCCAGTTGAAATTTTGTCAGAAAAGCGTTAAAATGTTGATCATGCCCAACACCAACTATTCTAACTTTTCACCAAAGGGTGTGGCCGTTACCCCATGTTTGCTCAGAAGAGTGTTTAGGCTTTCATGATGTCATAACACGAAGTTTGTGAGTTTTCACGAATCGCTGTGGGCGTGGCAAGGTACTGTTCAATAAGAAAACAATGCCAATTTTGAGGGCCTAAACATGCACAGAAACTGATGAAACTTCGCACACACATCTGGCCTGGCAAAATGAGCAATGATTTATCATGTATTGTGAGATTTTTACAAAAATTACTCACTCGTGCCCTCTAGAAATTTTTAACGAAGCAGCCCCAGTTGTACACATATATATATATATATATATATATATATATATATATATATATGTTTTGTTTTTAATTAAGGTAGCTACGTCATCGAATTGCTTAATTACAATCCATTTTCAACCTTGAAGTGTTTTTGTGCAGTTTCATTTTTAAACAAAGGACAAAATTAGGACAAAGTTTATTGATGGATAGAAAATACTATTATCAATCTTTTTTTCCCCAGAAACAATTACAACACATATTTAAAAGTATATATATGTATTTTTACTTTCTTAAACAAAGTGCACAAAGTGACCGTAGGAAAACAAATTTAAAAAACTTTTTTTTTGTTATCATATACTGTTCAGAAACTATAAAATACAAAAAAAAAAATAAAAATCTGCCTTCATTGCACTAATTTATTTTTTCTTTCTGAGAGAGCTCAGTATTGTTCATTCGGTAATCTTACAAATTCGACATGTCATCATCATTGCTCTCTTTTTTTTGTGTGTGTATGTGCGTGAGTACGTGCTTGTGCGGGTGTATGTGTGTGTGTGTGCATATGTGCATGTGTGTGAGTGTGTGCTCATTAATTCACCTAAAATTAATTAAAAATCCCATACCGTTCACCTAAGCCAAATACTTCAGAATCCAGCTAGAGTCGTAAAGTTGTCAGGAGACCAGATGAAGGATCAAAGAAAAGAAAGAAAAGTGAAATCCATCACCGACCAGACATCACCTACTATCCACCGGGTTACCAATCAGAATCTTTCACCAACCCTAGAAGCATCTAAATTCCAACAAATTAGGGAGACTTCAAGAGACCAAAGGAAAAACTGAGGAAAAGAAGGGAGGATAGATGAAGCGAGATCCACAGACATCAGCCTCCACCGATTCAACGACCAGAGAAAGAAGCGAATTGTGTTTGAATTTCGGTAGATGCTGGTGTGGTGGATCTGGCATGCCTGAAAACCTCCACCAAAGAGGGGAGCCGTCAACCCCGGCCAGGCCAGAGCAAGCACAACCCCTTAGGGCCCCCCAGGCCGCGGCAGCGCCAAGGCACAACCCCCGGGCGCCGCAGGGGCTACCGGCCGGAGAGCGAGCCCAACGCAGCAGAACGGGGCACGGCAGGCCCACCAGGCACCCCACCGGCCCACAGCCCCTGACCCACACCCGCCTGTTGTCAGAGAAACCTTTGTAGTATCTTTAGCTAAAACAGGCTGTTGGCGCGTACCCCGAAGTGTTGGAATTTGTTTCTTTATCGTATTTTTAACTTGCCGATAATGTAAAAAAAAAAATAATAATAACTGTTCTTTATTTTGTATTTTTGGAGCAAGGATGTATATGATATAAATATATTATCTTAAATAAAAAAAAGATGGTGGAGATGTGTAATTCCTTTCTGCTCCCACACCTAAATAAAACTATTGGTTATTAAGTTGAAAGTCGGGGTTATGCCATTTGGGAGAAAACCCGCAGAGCTCCAATTTGGGCTTTTGTAGTGCCTTCCACCAGGCGGTCAGGGTGGCAGAAATCATTGGGTTTTTAAAACAATTGTGTCGCTTAATTGATGTTGTAATAAAGAGTAACTCTAAAAGTCTGAGGTTATTACAATCCTTCTGTTCTACTCCCAGCCAACAGTTAGTATCTCGGTTGGGTTGTGCCCATAGAATGATATATGGTAGCTGGTTAGCTATATAGTAGTGTATAAAATTTGGTGCCTCTAGACCTACTTTTGATTTACTTTTCTGGAGAATAGATAGACTAATCTTTGCTTCTTATTTTTTTATTCCAGTATAATTGAACTAGTTAGATGTAGGTTTGAATAGAATCATTGAGAAAAAAGAATTTATTTTGGGTAAAACTTGGCTATTCGTCCTATTAGAGAAATGGGAAGATTATTCCAGCACTCCAACTCACTGTAAATGCTATCCAGAAGTGGAGTGAAGTTTAAATGAATTAAATCAGTTAATTTAGGTGAGATTTTTATGCCTAAATTTTTTAAATTATCTATAGGAAATGAGTAGTGTGGGTCCTGGCTTGCAGGGTTTCATGAATTTTCTGTAATAGGTAGTAGTGTTGATTTTGTCCAGTTAATAGAATAATCTGATAAATGTGAGAATTTAGTTATAAAGTTAAATACTTCCCCTAACGAAATAGCAGGCTTTTCTAAATAAAGTAAAATATCATCAGCATATAGATTAGTTTCGTGTTCTGTTACCCCGGAGTGAATTCCTTGAATCCTTCTTTCTTGGCGTATAGCGTATATGCAAGCACCTCAATAAATATCGCAAATAATAAAGGGGACAATGGACATCCCTGTCTTGTGCCTCTCTTTAGAGTTAAACTCTGAGATGTAATCCCATTAGTAGTAACTGTAGCTTTAGGAGAATCATATAATACTGACACCCAGTGAATAAATGACTTCCCAAAGCCAAATTTATTTAAAACAGCAAGGAGGAAGGACCAGTTAACTTTGTCGAAGGCTTTTTCTGCATCCAATGATATAATAACTGCCTTTTTATCATGCCACTGTGACATTCTAATAAGGTGAAAGAGCCTTCTAATATTATTAGTAGAGTGACAACCTTTAATAAAGCCTGTTTGGTTGCTATGTATGATTGTCGAGATTACTGTTTCTAGTCTAGTTGCGAAGGCCTTAGCAATCATTTTAATATCAGTGTTAATTAGTGAAATCGGACGGTAACTTGATGGAAGGATGGGGTAATTTTCTGGCTTTAATAAAAGTTTAATTGCTGCTGTGTTTATGTGTGTACGTATGTAACCATTAGTTTTAATTTATGTTACTACTCTTAAGAATAATGGAGCAAGCATTAACCAAAAGTGCTTAAAAAATATAGCCGGATAACCATCCGGGCCAGGTGCTCTGCCATTAGGCATACTATTTGTCCCTTTAATAGCCGCTATAAGAGATTTTTCCCAATTGCGTTGAAGTTGGTTTGCAAGAAATGTACCTGATTTGTTATTATATTCAAAGTTGTGGTATCTCAGTTGTTGTATTATAAACGCTGTCTTTTTGGATAACATATCGTCCAACTATATGTTTGTATTTTGTAAGTCAGTCCATATTTGGTTATTTGGGTTTATTGCGATTTCATCCGTCAGTTGTTTAATTTTATCTTTTAAGTCTTTTTCTAATTTTTGATCCTGTTTCTTTTTACAAGATGAATATGATGTAAATTTACATCTAATTACCGCTTTCCCAGCTTACCAGAGAAGAGATGGAGATAAGTCTGGAGAGTCATTTATTATTTATTATTTAAGGTTTAAAGGTATAATCAACTTATAGGGTAAGGTAGACTGGTGCATGGTCGCTTATAATAATAGGATGTATTTTTGTACCAATTATATCAGCAATAGAATTATTTGTAAGAAAAAATCTATTCTTGAAAAAGACCGGTCCATCGCGGAAAATAAGGTAAATTCCTTCTTAGTCGGGTTTTTAAGTCTCCGGCTGTCGACGAGGCCAAAATCATCCAATATATTCCCCTATTACTTTAGTAGATTGTAATCGCCTTATACATGTTGTATTATTAGAATGATCTATTAATGGATTTAAGAATGTGTTAAAGTCTCCTCCAATAATAATAGTAGAGTTTGCTGCTAAATCAAACAGCTGAGAGAAAAATGTATGGAAAAAGGCTGGATCATCATTATTAGGGGCATATTAATTACTAAATGTACATATTTTATTAAATATAGTCACCTGGATAATAATGTCCTATTAATAATAAGGCCCCCTTGGGTCTGTTACTGTATTATTTAGAGTAAAGAATACATTCTTATGTATACAGGCTCCTCTTTGTCTACAGTTATAAGGGGCAGAGTACACTGACTAAAATTCTTGTCAATAAGCAATTTTTCTTCAGATTTTTGTAGGTGGGTTTCTTGTAGGAGACACATATCTGCTTTTAATTTTGAGAGATGGTCTAAAAAAAAAATTCTTCTTGCATGTGAGCAACCGCCACATACATTCCAGGAGACCAGAACTAATTTATGCATACAAACAATATAAACTCAAGTCCTGTGTGTATATCTGTTTAGGCTACTTGTTAATATTGGCATGTTGTATGATGGAATCAAAGTGGTTAGGTGGTTTATGTGATTTGTGTTAAATAAGAGGTGACGTGAATATAACAGTGAAAAAAACGGGGAGAGAGGTGGATGTGAAAGAAATTGGCGGGGGATTAAACATGTAACAATACACCAGTAAATGCTAACCTAAACGCTATTTTTTGTTTAAATATATTTTAGATATAGTTATGTATTAATAATATATTTGTAATATAGCCTATACATAATAGGTATTCATATTTTAGGTTTTACAACGACATATATTTGTGTACATCTAATAATCAAACAAAGTTCAGTTCCACCAATGCCAATTAGAACAGCCAGGGAGTGGAGTTGGGGTTTCGGAACAGTTGGCCATCGATGTATAGCTTATCAACGACCATCGTAGTCAGTTCACCCTCCTGCCTATTTTGTCTCATTATGGGAAACAGTACCTTTCGCCGCTCATTAATCTCTCTTGGGAATTGGTCATTCATCCCAATAGAGGTCTCTTCATATTTTAGGTTTTATAACGACATATATTTGTGTACATCTAATAATCAAACAAAGTTCAGTTCCACCAATGCCAATTAGAACAGCCAGGGAGTGGAGTTGGGGTTCCGGAACAGTTGGCCATCGATGTATAGCTTATCAACGACCATCGTAGTCAGTTCACCCTCCTGCCTATTTTGTCTCATTATGGGAAACAGTACCTTTCGCCGCTCATTAATCTCTCTTGGGAATTGGTCATTCATCCCAATAGAGGTCTCTTTAAGCTCCCGTCTTTTACTTTTAACAAATTATTTTGTTTAAAATGCTCAAACTTACGGGGTCCAAGCCGATGTACACGGTCAAAAGAGATATTATTTACCATCTCCTGAGGAATTTTTAACGATGTCATCATAATTGTTTTTATCTCTCCGCCTCTGGCAGGTGTTCTCGGATATGCCTGAGAATATTAAATTGGACATCCAGAACCGTTTTGTTTAGAGTTTTATACTCCTTTTTAATAGTCTCCAACTCTGCGGAAACAGCCGCGAGTGAAGAGCGTAACTCGGACATATTCCAAACTCCTTTAATTCCTTGACGTCCTCGCGGATGAAGCAGAGGACATCTAGTTTTTTTGTTTATGGAGTCCAGCATACTGACCGAAACGTCCGTAGTAGCTAGATCATTCGTGTTTGTCGCTGAGTAATTTTTTCTCTTCTTGGAAGGTTTCTCGTAGGAAGGATCCTCCATCGCGCAGCTGTAAAAGTATCCATCGATGAAACGTTCGAGGTCCTCCATGCTGGGTGGCATTCCAAATCTGCCGTATGAAAGAGAGAAGAGAAAAGCCCAGTATATATGGTGGTTAAATTTGTATTTGATTTAGCAAAATAGAACTAGTTCTATTTTAGCAGCAGGGCACCGCCATGTTGGGTATTCCCGGTCTCGCTGTAGGTCTCGCGATAGTTGCACTTATTTTGTGGATTTTATTTCAGCATACAAGCACAAGATGTTAAAGATTATCATGTAGCAACAAATATAAAACAACATACACAACAAATTATTTTCCAAGTACGGTACTGTATGTGTTCAGGCAGTCGACGGCATACAATCAAAACACAGAAGGGGAGGAGGGAGCAAGTCTGCCTGTGCTTGCTTTGCCCTGACAGACAGGGTGTGTGGTGACATGCCTGTTATCTGTTTGACCAAACCACAGCAGTGCATAAAAAAGCCAAACTGAAACTAAACTACTAGATCGATATTATAGTTCCAGTATTGATCCGATATCGATACTGACTTGGTTTCGATAATATCGATATTTGGATTGATCCGCCCACCACGACTTCACACTATGATCCCCTGATTGGTTCAGTCCCTCAAATATGGCCATGTAGGCTATACTACAATTATTGAATGAAACCGACTTGGCAAGATTAAGGTGTTATCAAGTTCCGGGGTGGGAGGGGACATTCATTATTGTTCACATTTGTGCAAAGCATTGTTGCCTGTTTATATTTATCACCAAGCAGTTGTTTTTTTCCAAAGGGCAATTTTGAGCTTCACTACATCACCAGCCACAGCAACATCATTGAAAATTATGCAGCAAAAAGAAGCCCAAGATGAGTAGTCAAGCAACCAATGAATTCTCAGCACCTGCTTTTCGCCAAGCCAGTGGAGTATATCTTATCTTTCTGCTCTAATGGTTGCTGAGGATCTAACTTTAGAAGATGTTCTCATTTATTTTTAACACTGAGCAATAAGTTAAGATGGTACATTTTACACTAATATCTGTTTTTTAATTTGTAAAGTTTTTTTTTTTTTTTTTTAGAAAGGTATGGATTAAAATAAAAAAACTCAGGTGTTAAAGCATACACACACAATGGTTTTGTGTGTTGACATCCAATGGTGTGTCCACAGTGACGGAAAAGTCACCAATAACAGTTAGATCCTGTTGGGCAGGGCTGAAAGACATACTGTAGTAGTAACTATAAACAGTTAATAATATGATACATGATATCATGTGAGCAGTTCATGGTCTATAACATATATAGTACATCAGTTTCCCTAGTTCCTAGATGTTCTTGCCATGTGCTTGATGAGCAATTTGGCAAGAGCCAGATTGATAAAAACCGAAGGAGTTTTCCACAATATCAATCTGGGACCGCTCCAATGTGATTTGCTCGGGAAAGACGGGACATTCAGTAAAATACTCCAAGCTGATTGAGCGATGTGACAACTTTTTGTGCATGCCCATTGAACTTTTGTTTTGACCAATCCCAGCAACGAATGAAAATGTTGTCATTGTAGGTGAAAAAAAAAGCACAAATATCTTTCCCAGCTAAAAATGTACAATGCACCTCTCGCTGTTTTTCTTTCAAAAATTAAACTGTGGGTAATTGTGCAAGAACAGAATTAATAAGCGACATACATGCATTCATCCACCGCTGTCGACGTGTTAGGGTTGTTTGTTTGTTTGTTTTCCACAGCCTTGGCGCTTCTTGTTTTCCGTCACAGCCGCATTTCCCGCCCCCAAACACAGTGTTTTCTTTGTGATTGGTCCGAACAATCAGTGGTTTAACTCAGTGAAAATCAACGGGCGTGGTACAACATGGATTCTCGGGGGTTGTGAACTCACAAATAGCAAGAATTCAGCTTGCAGGCAACTTGACTTGATGAGGGCTAGGAGCAAATTGTTCAAAAGTGTTCAATTAAAGGGAGATAAAAATAGATCTAAATTATGGTTCCTGGTGACAAAAGTGCACTGTAAAGGTACTAATAACTCCTGAACCTATTAAATTAATTAAGCTGCAACTTATCACTAAGGAGAAAAAAATGGCACAAAAACAAGAGTGATGGAAGCAGCTCCTAGTCCCTGTGAAGCTTCCTTCTGATGAGACTGGAGGGTAGGAACACCGAACAAACGAATGACTTATTAAATTAGTGTCGGTCTCCATGGGATGTACAGTAATTGTTCTCCATGTCATTAAATTCAGCCTGCTTTAGGCTAAGCTTCATCGGCCAGAAATGCACAGGGGTCCACAGCCTCTGCTTCGTGTATGATTGAGTGTCTCTGTAATTGGCTCAAACATTTCTACTAAAATGTAAAAAAATAAAATATTTGTAATCCACTTTGTTGTACTATTACTCAATAATTAGAATTCTGTCAAAGTATAGAGCATGTGGTTTTTTTAAGGTCAGGAGATTTTTTTTGCTTTTCACAGTCAAAACATTCATGTGAAACAAAATACTACAGTTCACTCATAGTCCATCCATTCAAAGCTCCAAGACGATATAAGGGAAAGGAGTAATACGGCAATATATTTTTAAATAATGGCATGAAATCAACGAGACGTTAGAATTGTCCAATCTTATATATATATATAAATCAGGGGTGTCCGGCGATTACATTTTTTAATCGTAATTAATCGCATAACCTCAATAGTTAATGCATGATTAATCGCAAATTTTATATCTGTTCTAAATGTACAATGAAATGTACAATAAAATTTGTTTTCCAAGTTTTCATACTCTTGTTAACATAAACGTGGAAAAAATGTTAAACTAATAGAAATATAGCCGCATCTTTTCGTCATTGATAAAGTAATTTCATAATAAATTAATAAAATTAAAAACATGTACTGTACTGTAAAAAACGAGTGTGATGATTTGTGTTGAGGTCATTTTTCTGCCCCTTGATGGCATAATTGCATTTGTAAGACGTTGGTGGAGTTTTTCTTTTCATATTAAGAGCTATCTAATCTTAACATGACGTAACTTGTGAAATTCTGCACATTTCAAATTGTAAAATACAACTTAACCCCAGTTTCACAAATATATGCATTATTATTTAATTTATCTCTGCTAAATTTTGATGTGGACGTGTTTGGGGCGTTGCAACTGGACTCCCCCAGTACAGGTTTTCCAAGTAACAGCCATTTCACACTGACTGCGGAACGGTCGCGGTGCATTTTCCGTACACCTGCCGTAAGGAATAGAAAGCATTAGAGTCTGCGTGTCAATTCACACTAGCTTCAGTGCGGTGCGTATGCAGTGCGGAAGGGATACGGTGCTGCGGAAGGTCGCCCCATGCATCAAGGTAGATCCGGTATATTTAAAAATAAAACCGTTTGTAAACTAATTTTTGGGGAAGGGAAGCTATCTAACTACATAGCACAACATGAGTCGGACGTTTAAGACAAAAAACGAGCTCAGATTAAATTAAACATGACAAAATAACATTATTTAAAAACAAAACGTGCTTACCCATGGTAGAAGTCCCAGAAATAATGTCCAAAAGCTTATCGATGTGATAACAGGTAAGTGTGGCTATTGTTTACAAATTGGACTCTATATACACGGTTATTGTCGCGTGAACTAAACTCTCCAGCTTGAACCTCTGTGGTCTTGTGGACTGGAGGGTGCAGATTTACGGACATTGTCAGCTCACGCAACGCACGCAGTGTGAATTGCAGTCCGTGCGGCGGCTGTACGGAGAACGCACCGCGGCCATTCCGCAGTCAGTGTGAATTGGGCGTAAGGGGCGGTCATTAATCGTGCGTTAAAAAATTATTATTATTAAATATTATTATTTATTTAACCTAACCCAAACTGTTAATTACTATATAATTGAAAATGAAAAAAATAATACCCCAATATTTTGACATGAACAAATATTCTGAATGTCATACGCAAACATTTATTAAATTCTTTACTTTAATGCATGTAGTTATGTTTATTGCTCAAACACAACCTGTGTTACCTTTAACGTAACCATGTCAAGTTAAAGGATCATCTGCTGTCAAAATTATTAGTGTGATTAATCTGTGTTAGTAGATGATTAACTCTTTCACTGCCACTGACGTTTAAAGACGTCAAGTAAAAACCTACGCTTCACTGCCAATGACGTCAAAAGACGTCATCCAATGATTTTTTATTTTTTTTTTGAAACGGGTAGAGGAAACCCTTCCGCATGTCTGGTGAAAGTTTCAAGTCTGTCTGTTGTGCCTAATGACTATTTTTGGCCCCTAGAGGGCAGCGATGACTCTCTTTTGACAAGATCGGGTGGGCGTCAGTAGAGGCGGAGCTAGAGCGTCGAGCAGGAGATGAGAATGGAAGACAAAGGAAAAATGGCGGCCGGTCGCGAGGAGCTCACGCCCGAGATGTTTTTTTCAAAGACCAAAAGCATCGCTGAAAAAGCACATTGTTGACGACGATGATCATCATCGATGATGAAGATGAGGGTGGTGACTCCGTGGTTGAGAAGCATTGACGCGGCAGTTGAAGACGTTAGATGGAGCTAGATGGAGGAGGGAACGGGCAATGGCGAGCGTTTGCAAGCAGCTCTACACTTACAAGACGAAAGGCATCGACCAACGCTAAAATAGTACATTGATGACGACGGTGATCATCCTCGATGATGATGAAGGTGAATCCGAGCTTGACGGCGAAATTGGAACCGCTGACGCGGCGGCTATGACGGTGTCGTAATGCGGAACACAACCGAGCACGCACAGGCGGACGTTCGATCGGACGACGGAGAGTGCCCCGAGTCCAATGCATATTCATCGGAGGAAGTGTGTACAGTCTGCTACTTGCTTTTTATTCCCTGGAAAAAAAGGCCGTCAAGAAAGTGTAACGTTTGCACGCAAAACGGACCAATGTGAAAGTGAAAGTAAACTGTTGTGCGAGTCCTGGCGTCTCCTAGCACGCAGGAGAGCGTTACAAAAGGAAAAACTGTATTTGAAACATCCACATAATTGTAAGTAGTACCACAGTTGCACACATTTGTAAATAGTTTGCGAAATTGTTTTGTCAAATTGTTACACTGTTGAATGGAAATAAACGTATTTTGCAATCAAAAAACACTTTTTCATTGTTGGTGAAAGCGTTTTACAGAAGTAAAGCACTATTTAGGTGTTTGTGGCATCATTCATGGACAAAAAGAAGTGTACAATTCACTAGAGTGCATGAAATAACATAGTTTCACAAAAAGCTCTTTTTCTCCGTTTTTTGTTTCAAAAGAGAGAATTTCGGTGAAAGTAACCATTTTCTATTGTTGATTACTGAAGAACGGAATAAGGTAGAAACAAACTTTTTTTTTTCTGATGAAAGCCGAGAGTCCAATCTTTCATTTGGTAGTATGTGTGTTTCCATAGTCCAAACAACATTTTCTGTGGACCTTGAAAGATCACTCAAAATGCTTAAATCGGCTGGCAGTGGGGACAACCCGTTTCTGAAAACGTCTGGCAGTGAAAGAGTTAATGCGATAATTTTTTATATTTTTTAAATAACGCTTTAACTTTGACAGCACTATGTAAAGCTTGCATCTAAATTAGCGAAGTCGTGACATCACAATTCGGCAATTTTTAAAACAACTTGCACACACATTTTCTTAAATTGGCAGTTCAAAAAAGATTTACTGGCTTGTGCAGTTTCACAGTTGAGACCCTTCTATTTGCATACAAGTACACAATTAATTTTCCCAACGTCCACATTGATAATTTCATGCTCACTATAAAATGAGGTAGAGTGAGGTCATGTGTAATGATATCCTGTACAGTATTTTGACATGATGCCAAATATAACAAGCTATTCTGCAAAGCTGAAGTTCCATTAATCATGCTGATTGAGCTATTATTTGCCCCTTTTTAACCAATTATAGCATTTCCTTATTGATCTTTATTGCAATCAGACACAGGCTGGCTGCAGATGTCACCACTCGAGATTCCATCCATCCCTCTATCTATTTTCTGGCCCGCTCATTCCTCACAAGGGTCGCGGGGGTGCTGGAGCCTATCCCAGCTCCATGAACTGGTTGCGCAATCGAGATTTTCAACTGTTATTCTGCAAACTTTTGGAGGTAAGAAATGACAGATTTTGCTTGTCCTGATCAAAGCAGTAGAAAAAGACTTATTTTACACTGACAGTTCCGCAGGTCAGTCAGATGTCAAGAAAACACAGAAAAACAGCTGTGTCCAGCAGAGCTAAGAACCACAAGACCATGAAAAATGAAATGAATGATTAAATAAGACTCGAAAAATATTTGATTGTTGACAGGGAAAAGCTCTAATAAAAGCATGAACATTTGTAGAAGATATACAGCATGGCAACATGACATGTTGACAAACAAACAGACCCTGGTGAGGCAAACGAAAAATTAATTCCAGAGACGTGTTCGGACCCGATAATTAGGCTTCTGTAAACAATCAAAAAATGTATTTTTATCTGTCGCGCTCATAGGGGAGACACAAGCACAT
The DNA here is from genome assembly GCF_051991255.1 of Vanacampus margaritifer. NCBI lineage: Eukaryota > Metazoa > Chordata > Actinopteri > Syngnathiformes > Syngnathidae > Vanacampus > Vanacampus margaritifer. Next base: position 4,238,124 of record NC_135441.1, on the reverse strand, counting down.
TATGCTAATTAGCATGGATAATTAGTGGCAATTCTGCATTAATCAATTTTCTAAATAATTAATAATTAAAAGGATATAATTAAATGGATTATTGAGGCAATTAATTAAAACAGTGGTGGTAAGAGATGTGCGAGTAATTATCATGTTGAATGCGTTGAAAATTAGACTGAGTTGGGAGAAGAATGATGGCTGGATTGACAGTGGAAAAGAGATATACACAATTTCCATTAATGAAAGACTTCTTGCTGATCATTCTGCAGTATTCCTACTAATGGATTCCAATTGATTTGCCTGAACCAGTCCTCCTCACCTCCTCTATCATCACACCATTGAATCACTGCTGAGTCTGACCTTCAAACCGTCCTGATCAAAAGGAGGCCATATTTAGATATGTAACACCATAATTGAGACGAGACTGCTTGTTATTAGAGGTTTGGCATTCATTTGTACCAGGGTCAAATTGCCAAGATATGTCATTGTTTGAGACTCCAGTGGTAAATGAATCCATTTTACTCATCAATAACGGCACACTATTTATCCTACTCACCTAAAAACTGAAATATATATTTTTACATTTTTTTTTCTTTTAGTACTACATTTTCATTATTATTATTTTGTCCTTTAAAATGACTCAGCTGAGCAGGTGGGCGGCATGCTAGTGGTCTCTATTGATGAGCCGCCACGGCATAGATTACTCCTGACCAACTTTTACAAAAGGACGTTACCCATAATCTTGTAGGCAGAAATATTTAAAATAACATTCCATCGACAAAGTTTACTCGAGTATGAAGCAAAGAGAAAAAAAGCGCAGTATGACAAGTAACCGTTATGCTACAAAACAATAATTTATGGTGTTTGTATTCGATAACATCATAACAGTTTCATAGCCTATAATTTACACCATGGTAAAATAAAATGCTCACTTCAGATTTAAGACAGCCTACTGGGGGCAGTGAATTTCCACATCAACTTAAGTTTTAGCCGCTTAAGTGATTCTCACTGTGGGCGACAACCAGATTGAAATAAATACGACAAGCATGTATGGATCAAAGGAGCGCTTTTTTACTTCGTCTTTGGAAAAAAGTAGTTTCACGCTAGAGACTTATGTCAGCAATACTTGCCATCGCATGTTGATGTTGGTTTGGAAGAGTGGAGTCAAATCCATTTCTCTATGTTTGAAATTAAGTACATTTTCATTTCACCTGATGACAAGTTGAAGGAAAGGTGGTCTATTTGTAGGGAGATTTGACTTTGCCAAGAGGTCCATTCATTCTGAACACAGCCAAAATTGCTGCCACTGCCGGACACGTCACTACTACAGGGTCTTCAAAGTGACAAAAGTGCTGAAAAGACAGCAAAACCTTGTGGTAGTATTCAGCTTTACACTTTACATATACAAGCAAATATGATACAGTATGTAAGTTTGATAATATTTATCCTTATGAAATGTCCTAATTAGAATTGTTTCATGCTAATGTAGAGCGACATACTCCATCTTGAAAGGCATATGTAAGTCTAAGCTGTTATTATTATTGCAAAGTATTATCAGCGGTCTGTCTCGTTGTCTATAGGGTGAGTGGATATTAGCTAAGAGAGATTTAAATCTGCTTGGTTGTTAGCATTTAGCCTAGTTAGATGGTTATTGCACTCAGGACAGAAACGTATCATTGAAATCCATTTCCAGTTCAAGATTTGGGTTACAGTCCAATATTGCTAATAGCACCGTGAAGAGGGGATTATTAAAACAATATATATATATATATTAAATACCTCCTTCCCCATGTCTCCTTTTTTTCCATTTAAGAAACTCGGGGCGCGTCATTTTTAGTTTCTTGGACGGATTGTGTGTTGATGTCCGTAATCTTATCCTGATTGTGCATGTGTGTATTTCTTGCCTATTATTATTATTATTACATCCTAACAGCGTGTCATAATCGTAACCATTACTATGACATTAAATTAATCTTTGTGCGTGGTTGATTTCTTAACACCAAACAACATCAAGCTCTACATTCGCACACACTTTCTATTTTTGAAAGTCTCATAGTTATACAGGTAGCTCCACTCACCGAAGCGAGAATATGCTTCTCATAAAAATGGAACGCTTTCTCTATCACTTAGATTCCAAATAGAAATGTAGACTACAGAAGGCAGCTTCACCTTCACATTTGCTGACAAGCTCAAATGATTATGTTACGGAGTGAGAGAAAATGGCGAGTAGGTGATCCGATTGGGTTGGTGGGACTAGGGAATAGATATGGAAGCTAACTCAATTAAAGGACGACATTTCTCCCCTCCCCTCGTGCCCTGAAAGAACTAGATCAAGCCACCAACAATTATATCAAAGGACAAATGGAACAGAGACACAGAAAAAAAAAGAACTGTGCATGTCGAGATTTACAGAAGAAGAAAGTAAAAGCAAAATGGAATGTTCAAGCATTTGCACAGGAGAAAAAAATAATAATTTCTTTTACATAAACACGAGATGAAAATGTGCTATGACATAACTCATCTATTATTCACAACATGATACCAATTAGTTTTCAGTGCAAAGCTGCACTTCCTCTCCAACACATTTAACATTCTTGCATAGCCACGTGGATGTTGCACAACTTGTAGATGAGAAAATACTCTCTTTCACTTCTGGGTAATAATGATGACAATAACAATACTTTTGTTTTCAAATGCTAATGATTTCAGATGTTTACCTCTCTCAACAAGCTTCCGCTCGTCCCCACTTGTCAGTAGGATTTTCTTCTCTATATAATGATGCGGTAAAGCTAAACCTCATCCAGCAAATGAAAATGAAATTTAGTGGCCTGCCTGACAGATGGATCCTCTCAGCCACCCCCCCCCCCCCCTCATCCTTTTTTTTTAATACACGTAGCATTCAGCTCTGACTCATTCCTAAAAGTCAGTCAAGATTATTGCAGTACACCTGTCTGCACAAGTCAAATCTTGACTTTTCAAACTTGAAATAAATGCCTTTACTTCATCCATGGAATGATTAAGTATACACTACTAATATGTAAAACTATTTGATAAAACAAACAAACAAAACTTTATGTTTAAATTATTTCAATGTTGCTTGTACAGTATATAATTATAGTCATGTTAGGTTGGTTGAGGTAAGACATTAATTCTCTCTGTTTTCTATGCTCATCTGCAGACAGCTACATTGTAGTACTGTACACCAGAGCCATATGCAAAAAGAGTTGCTTTTGTCACACATTTCAGGCTAGTATAATTGTGGGAAAGTGGCGCAGTTGGTAAAGTGCATTGCTAAGTAACCAGGAGGTCACGGGTTTTAATCCCACCTTCCACTGTACATTGCAAATATATCCGTGGATATACATGTATAGCAACTGACTACCATATCAAGAAATGCATTATAATTTCACTGAAATGATTAAATGCATGCTAGATTTCAGCGTCAGATAAATACGCCATTAGTCATTATTTCAAACAAGTCACGTTAGCTCAGTGGTTAGAGCAATTGCCTTCCACCACCGGGCCAGCCGCGGATAGTTGGCACGGCCGAACCATCGCGATAAACGCGTGTCTCGCGAGCGAGATCTTTTGGAGACTCGTATTCGATCCCAACCCAAGCGTATGTAAATATCACTAAAATTGTTCAAATGTTGATTTTGGTGTATTCTTAATTCAGTTTAATAATAAATCGAAAGCATTAACTGACTAAAGTAGTTTTATTTATTTTTATCTGATTTGAAAGTCAATGCAAATCAAAACAAGTCATTGTAGGCATATTTGTCATTCTATTTCAGGAAGTTCTAGCAAAACTGCCGGTTATTTTTTTAAGATATGCATAAAAATATATAAATGTTATGTTCAGTGGAAATAATTAGATTTTATTCTAAATTCAGTTTAATGAGAAGTCAAAAGCATTAAATGATTGAAGTAGTTTGATTTATTTTTTTATCTGATTTGAAAGTCAATACAAATCAAAACAAGTCATTTTAGGCATACAGTATTTGTTATTCTATTTTAAGAAGTTCTAGCAAATCTGCCTGTTATTTTTTTTAATAGATATGCATTAAAAAATTATAAATGTTATTTTAATTACATTTTATTTGCCTCGACGGGACTGGGCGAGAGGAGGCTGGTCGCCACGACGGGACTGAGCGAGAAGAAGCTGGTCGCCACGACGGGACTGAGCGAGAAGAGGCTGGCTTGACTGTAGTTAGCAGAATGTGGGAAACTTGGCAGAATTTGAGAAGCTTGGCTGACCTTGGGAAACATTACTGGATGTGGAGAATTTTGCAGGAACGTGGAGAACTTTACACGAGAACGAGGGGAACACTTGAAGGTGACTTGAGAACAGGACAGTGACAGGGATGGCGTGACGGAGACAAGGGTGAAAAGACTCAGACGAGGGAGACTTGATGGGGACGTGGTCGACTGGACGGGGACTAAGACAACTAGACGAAGCCGTAGACAACAAGACTGAGATGTGGGCTACTAGACTGAAGCAAAGACGACTTAACTGTGACGAGGCTTAGCTTGACGCGACAAGAAATACAGACTCCCACACCGGACTTTGCCAACGAAACTTGACTTTGACACCTGACATAGACAATGATCCCACATCGACTGGACAAACACAACAGACTAAATACACCAACACTAATGAGACACACCTGGGTAACACAATAGGAAGAGGGCACCGATTGGTCAAACACACTGGGAAGGGAACAGGCTTACAGGTGGACGTAATCAGACATGACAGGGGAAACACTCAGCAACACAAAACAAACACCAATCACAAGAAGACACAACAAACACACCAAAATAAACAAAACCCTAACCTATACAAAACCAAAACGTGACAATTGCAATGCACATAAAGTATTTTTAAAGCTTGATAACATTTTAATGTATAGATTTGAAAGCAAAGGTCTGATTAAAGTTACAAATACAGTTTGTAAAAATTTGATTTGAGATGAAATATTTCAATATTATTATTAGTAATTTTATAGGATTGAAAAACTACAATACTCAAATTGTCTACATTTCATTAACAACCAAAAAGGAGAAGCACATTATTAGAATGCGACCCTAAATAGGTGGACACTTTAAGAGCTAAACTGTCCAGCACAACAATGAATTGATCCACTGTAACTGACACAAAGGGAAAATGGAAGAAACTCTAGATTTGGCTCACAATCCATGTTGACCATCCTCTGAGTCAATTTAGAGTTCCTCACTCTGTCCTTCATTTCACTCATCTCTTTCTGTTGTTGGAGGCTTCTCATGTTGGCTTTAAATTGGATGTCTGGGCAGCTGAGTGAAAGACTGCTTCACTCAAGTGATGCTGCCATGAAATCATAATTTTTGGCATTGTGTGTTTTGGCGGCTTTTTTAAAAGTGGCTATTGTTATTGTTGAAAATGCGTAAAATCATAGTATTTTTTAATGATGATTAAAAATGAAAGCACCTGTATGTACCTCATGCAGACTGTGAAATTGGATTGGGAGTGATGCTTCTGAGCAATTTGGCATAAGATGACACCACACAAGCCATTGACTAAATGACGCAATGTTCCGCTTGATTTACAATGTGTGTTTGCTATATGTTGACACATATGAAGCAAAATGGAAATGGAA